>NC_136420.1:70347580-70500080 GCF_052625555.1 Lactuca saligna | reverse complement strand
ATTTTGTCTTCAACACGAGTCTACGTGTACTTACAACCTACATGCCATTTCGTTAATACGTGGGCATATAGGCTCCCAACCTCCTTGTCGTTTTGTCATCATCCCCTTAACTAATTCGCAATAACTTATAAGCATATTAACAATCATGCATATAGATACTACATAATCGGCTCTATAGGCATATAAAATACTATACTATGGGCTCTACATTACTAGTTCCTATATCCTAACATACACAGATATATATTGGAATACATAATATAGTGAGATGAACTCACCTGGATAGTTGCTCAGAAAACTAATACGACCCGACAACTATTAACCTATAATACTACCGCTTATTAGATACTAGGGAAATTTGGTAATGCAGGTTCGACTTATCACTAATCCCAACTCATACTAATTATTCTATCAAATAAGGATAAGCCAGGTAGGATAGTTGGGAGGCAGGATCACTTCAGCGTATAACCTTTCTGAAATCCAACAATCAACCAAACGTGACCATTCTAGACACCTCCCCAGTAAGTAAATTGTAACACCGTAAAATTTAAGACAAATTTTCACATTTTAAAACACATTTCCAAACACATTCAATAATAAAATCTCATTGTATCATATCATTGTTCACAAAACATTTCCCAAGATCAAATCATAATAAACACCGCGGGTGTGTGTACAGATCATGCCGGTGTCTTCCCGCGATCATCACTGGTACCTGAAACACATAACACATAACACTGTAAGCATAAAGCTTAGTGAGTTCCCAAAAATACCACACATAACACATACTAGCCACTCGAGGCTATAACTCTGTGGGCCCTTGGGCCCTAACTCTGTGGACTCTCTGGTGCTATCTCTATGAACCTTCCGGTTCTAACTCTGATATACTCTGATATACACATGGCATAAATCACATAGAAATAATGTCGTGCAACACATCACATAAATAGCATACAATAACTCTGCACATAACTCTAATTACCACTCAAGGTAACGTATAGTGAGAAGACTCACCTCAGATGTCTCGGTAAATCCCTAACTCGGTAGCAGTATAGTCTAGCATCCGCCTAATCACATAAAGTAAGATATGCTTATAAATATAACTCTCGAGACTAGAACCAACCTTTTCTTAGCATCCACAGATGGGTAAAAGACCATTTTACCCCTCTCTTGACTCAAAGACCCCATTGTTGACCAATCCCTAAAAGTCAACAAAGTTAATGGTCAAACTTTGACCTGACTCGTCGAGTGCACTTGGGCGACTCGACGAGTCTACATATGTCCACTAACTCTCTAGCCACTCATGATACGTCGAGCCTCCCCCCCCCTTCTCGACGGGTTACACCTAGCATGAATCGCGGGGCCACCCCGACTCAACTCGTCGAGTTTAATTATGAGCTCGGCAAGTTCCACCTATAAATCCCTACCCCCTTCTGACTCACCGAGTCATTCCCCCAACTCGACCAGTTACTCACTGAGTGACTTACGGGAAACCCTAACCCTACTCGCCGAGTCTGTTCTTGGGACTCGGCGAGTTCATGCCATGCTCGAGCTCAAATGAGCTCCTGAGGTCAGATCCGTTCCTCTAACTCATAGATCTGGCCTCCTAAAGCAATAAAAACACGTAAAGTTTGGATCTTGATGCCCTTGCAAGGATCCCATGGCTCTATTTGAAGAAATGACCTCAATATGCCATCCAAAACTCATATCTCTCTAAAACACTCAATAAAGATCAAGGATTTAAGGTCTTTGGACCTCTTTGGATCCACTTTCGAAGCCTCAACACAAGAAGGGACCAAATGCACTAACAATCATACTCTAAATGGGCTAGAAACCCTAACTTTCAAGGATTAACACCCCAAACTGAAGAAGGATCAAATATGTACCTCAAGATGGAGTCCTTAAGCTCTGAAATCCACATATTAGCTCCCTCTTCAACTTCCTCTTGCCTTGGTCACCTTCTTCTTGCAAAATCACCCACACAAGGATCAAAAATGGCTTCCTTTCTCTCTCAAAACACTCACACACTCTGGGCATCGGCTACAACGTTAGCCTTGCCCGGGTGGTACAGGATCTCACAATCGTAATCCGTCACCACATCCAACCATCTCCTCTGTCGCATGTTCAGATTGGGCTGATCCATTAAATACTTCAGGCTCTTATGGTCTGTGTATATGGTACACCGAACCCCATACAGATAGTGACGCCAGATCTTGAGGGAGAACACCACTGCCCCCAACTCCAGATCGTGGGCGGGGTACCTCATCTCATGAGGCTTCAGCTGCCTTGATGCATATGCTATCAAATGCCCCTTTGCATAAGCACCGCTCCTAACCCTGATATTGACACGTCACAATACACCACGAAGTTCTCCATCCCTTTCGAAAGGGCTAACACCGGGGCTTCGCATTGTCTCTGGCGAAGTGTCTCGAAGGAGGCCTGCTGCTCTGGGCCCCATGAAAAAGCAACACCCTTTCGGGTCAACTTGGTGAGTGGTACGACGATCTTGGAGAAATCCCTGATAAATCTCCGGTATTAACCAGCCAACCCTAGGAAACTCCTGATCTCAGTTGGTAACATCGGCACCTCCCAACTCATCACTGCCTCAATCTTGGCCGGATCGACTAATATCCCTTTCTGGTTAACGAGGTGCCCTAGGAACTAGACATCTCATAACCAGAAATCACACTTGGAGAATTTGGCATAAAGCCTCTCCAATCTCAAAACTTTGAGGATTTCTCTCAAATGTTCCTCATGCTGCTCTCTGGATCTCGAATACACCAATATGTCGTCAATGAACATGATCACCGAGCGATCCAACATCGGCCTGCACACTCTGTTCATGAGATCCATGAACACCGCTGATGCATTGGTGAGCCCGAAATGCATCACCAGGAACTCGTAATGCCCGTAACGAGTCCTGACCGCTGTCTTCTGAATGTCCTTATCTCGCACCCTCACCTGATGATATCCAGACCTCAAATCGATCTTGGAGAACCAAGATATTCCCTGTAACTGATCGAACAAATCGTCGATCCTCGGCAATAGGTAACGGTTCTTAACCATCAGCTTGTTCAATTCCCTATAATCAATGCACATCCGGTGTGAGCCATCCTTTTTCTTAACAAAAAGGATAGGTGCTCCCAACGGCGAACTACTCGGCCGAATAAACCCCTTCCCCAGCAGCTCCTGAAGCTTTGAGGATAACTCCTGCATCTTTGGAGGTGCAAGGTGATAGGCGCAGCCCTCGGAACCAAATTGATACCGAACTCAACCTGCCTCTCGAGAGGCACACCCAGTAAATCCTCCGGAAATACATTTGGGAACTCACGCACTATCGGAACCTCATCTACTGACCTCGGTCTCTCTGAATCAACCCTCATATCCATCACATACGCTACAAATCCCTTACAGCCCTGTTGTAGACTCTGCCTCACTCTAGCGGCTGAACAAAATGCCAACCCAGAACGCGTACCCTCGCCGTACACCGTAAGAACTCCCCCACTAGGGTCTCATATGGTCATCAGCTGTCTCTCGCAGTCGATAACCGTTCTAAATTTGCTGAACCAGTCCATGCCCACAATGACACAGACATCTCCCATCGAAATAGGAACTAAATCAATCGGAAACTCAACGCTGAAAATCTCAAGTACACACCCTCGGATCACCTCGGTGGCATACACCGCTCTCTCTTCAACTATGGAAACTGTCAGGGGTCAACTCAACACCTCTCGACTAATACTGATGTGCTGACTAAAAGTCAAAGATACAAAAGACCGACTCGCCCCCGAGTCAAATAACACCAAGGTAGGTACAGAACTCACAAGAAAAGTACCTACATATATCATAATATAAGCACAATATCTCAATATAAAAGTAAATACATGAAAAAATACATACCAGCCACGACATCGGGCGCTGCGCGGACCTCTTCCGCAGTCAGCTGGAAGGCTCTCTCTCGTGCCTTCGATGCCTTAGCCTTTACGGGCCGACTGTCTATAGCTCTCACTGCAGCAGGGGCAGATCCCTGAGATGCTCCCTGAGTTGTTCCTCACAACTGTGGACACTCTCCCTTTCTGTGACATCCCCAAAATCACGACCAGAAAAGACCGGTTTCATTTATGCTTTTTAAACATATTCAGAGTAAACCCTTTTAATTTTAAAAGAGATGCGGAATTTGTTCCCAAAAACAAAACATGATAAAATAGATATTTACCAAAACATTTCGTAAAGAAATATAATTTCATTTCATAATCAAAAGTCGGGATGTCATGTTCCGATACAGATCATAAAGCATAAACGATAGCATTACAAGTCATTCAACAAATATATACATATATAGACTTGTAAACAAAACAACCTGATGATTCGTCCATCTTAAGCTCTTGCGCCACTTCCTCTAATACAAATAAACTGAGTGGGTCAGGCTTGGTTGCCTGGTGAGCACGTAGGGTTTTCAACCCACAATAAATAATTATATTTAATTCAACAATCAACAATAAACCCGATTACCCATTCCCGTTATACTCACTTTACGTCCCTAAAAATAACATCTATTATAAGGAACCTATTTCAGTATTTTCATCGGGACGGACATTACTGCAGAGGGGCTTCCCCAACAATAAGTGTCCTAAAGGCAACCATGTGGGGGATAGAGTACACCAGTGAACACGTCGTTCACAACACCTACAGGTAATGAGCCTGCTAGTGTTCCACAGGACAGTCTAGAATAGTCCGTGGTCGTCATCCATACTCTGCTGAATGACTAGAATAACACCAATAACACCGAGGCCTCTCATCTATTTATTACACACCAATTATCTACCCATGTTCTACCCAACATATTAGTAGATAAAAATATACATTTTTTTATACATTGTTTAAAAACCTGTATAATATGCTTTAATCAATACATATTCCACATAACAAATGAGGCACACACATATACACATATTTCATAGAAAATAAATCAGATCTATAAGATAAAAGAGAGTGAATATACATTCACACATATAACAACAAAATATATACACATAACACGTATTTTATATAAAATACTTCATAATATTGCGTTGGAATGAAAATAACTACACACTCACTTGATCAGAAGATGATCGGGCAGCACTACGGCTTGCAAAAGAGGTGTTTCTTCGTAGATCTGAAAGATCTTCACAAAGACCGCCTCCTCGCGGGCAGAGCTTCGGCTCGGGAATAACGCTCTTCGGGATCCCCGGGGCTTTGGATCTTACTTCGGGGCTCGGGAATATTACCGGGGCTTCGGGGTATAAATGGCACGCAAAACGTGGAAAAGACTAGAGAGAGAAGGAAGAAATTGTAAAAAGAAAAGAGTTGCCTTCGTATGCCCTTTTATAGGGCTGATCCTTGCACGTACGCTGGGCGTACGAGGGTTACACGGGGCATAATCCTCTGATTGCCTTCATCCCTTGCGTCATCGGCCCTTATACGTCATCGCTTACGACTCCGAGTACTCGAGTGGTACGCTGGGCGTACTTCGGGCGAGTCCGGTGACTCCCCTCCAGATAATATCGAAATTTTAAATTAAAATTAAATATTAAATATTTAATAAACTTCGAAAATTCATATTTCTCTCATACGAACTCCGTTTTCGACGTTCTTTATATCCACGCGTAGGTGAGACTACGCTCTACAACTTTTGTTTAGACTCCTTCAGCAAATTTTGAATTTATTTTTATTATTTATTTTTAGGAGGTCGGGACAGAAAAACTTCGTTATAAATTCATAACTTCTTCGTCCAACGTCCGTTCTCACCTAACTTTTCATCGTTTAGCTACTAAAAACGAGATCTTCAATTCTCGTTTAGATTGCTTCAGCTAAAAACCGCTCGATCTCAAATCGAGTATTCGGGCTGCATACTGCCACGTCGAAACTTCAGAAAATCATAACTTCCTCATACGAAGTCAGATTTGGGCGTTCTTTTTATCCACGCTCTGGGTTTAACGAACTCTACGACTTTCTTTTGGATTACTAAGGCTAAATATCGCTCTAACATAAATTTCACTTTTTACGTCGTTCAGCGTTGTCGGTTCTGTCGCGAAACTTCGACAGGTCATAACTTCTTCGTTATAACTCGGATTTCGGCATTCTTTATATATTCGGAAACCTCATTTCAACTACTACAACATTATCCAAAGATATCAAGTTTATTTTACACTTAAATTTTGACGCTCATTTTGTTCTTAATTAATCATATCACATAATTAAGCAATTAAGCACGAAACACATAATATTCAAATAACACGTTCTTATTATTTCAAATTGGGTTACAAAGGTTAACCTAGACTATTACATTGCTAAAAATGGCAAGCCCAGAAACACAGGCGTTACAATTCTCTCCACCTTAGAATGATTTCGTCCCCGAAATCACACATCAGCAAACAAATGCGGATAGCGACTTATCATGTCACTCTCCGTCTCCCAGGTGAGATTCGGCCCATTCGTGTGTTTCCATCGGACAAGCACTAACTCAACCATCTTACGTCGCAAATTCTTAGTCTTTCGGTCAACGATTGTCTCTGGTTCCTCAATCAACCTTTTGTTCTCATCGATTCTTAACTCCGAAAGTGGAATCATGTCGGGAACTTCTCCCGTGAACTTCCTCAAATAACACACATGGAAAGTGTTATGAATTCCATTCAGTTCTTTTGGTAGTTCGAGCTTGTAAGCTTGGTTCCCAATCCTCTGAAGAACTTTAAATGGTCCAATAAACCTTGGACTCAATTTTCCCCTTTTACCAAATCTTATAAGTCCCTTCCACGGCGAGACTTTAAGAAAAACCGAATCTCCAACTTCAAAAGTCATCGGTCTTCGCTTGTTGTCAGCATAGCTCTTTTGACGATCCTGAGCTGCTAACATTTTTTCCCTAATTATTTTGAATTTTTCAGCAGTTTGATGAACCAACTCGAGTCCCATAAACTGCTTTTTCCCCAGCCTCAAGCCAACAAGATGGCGTACGACACTTCTGCCCATACAAGGCCTGATAAGGTGCCATCTTAATGCTCGAGTGGAAACTATTATTGTAGGAAAATTCTACCAAAGGTAAATGTTCATCCCAGTTACCTTGGAATTCTAAGGTACATGCTCTTAGCATATCTTCAAGTGTTTGTATTGTTCGTTCGCTTTGACCATCAGTCTGCGGATGGTAAGCTGTACTTAAACACAACTTGGTACCCAATTCCTCTTGTAGACTTTTCCAAAATCTTGAGGTGAAACGACTATCACGATCCGAAACAATTGCTAGCAGAACACCATGAAGTCTCACAATTTCCTTCACATAAGAATTCGCAAGCTTCTCCATAGACCATTTCTCCTTGGCTGCTATGAAATGTGCACTCTTAGTGAATCGATCAACGACCACCCAAATCATGTCGTGACCATTCTTTGTCCTGGGCAGTTTAGTGACAAAATCCATCGTGATGACCTCCCAATTGCCCATAGGCACAGGCAAAGGTTCTAAACTCTCATATGGTTTCTGATGTTGTGTCTTGACTCTTGCAAAAGTCACACACTCGGCCACATACTTTGCAACGTCAAGCTTCATCGCCGGCCACCAGTACTAGGGTTTCAGATCCCTATACATTTTAGTGCTACCGGGATGAATCGAGTACATGGTCTTGTGAGCTTCTTCCATCAGAAGATCTCTGACTCCTCCTGTCTTAGGTATCCAAATCCGATCTTGGAACACCTTCAGTCCATGACTGTTTACACCGAACACCAACGTTTTGCCCAAATGTTCCTCCTTTCGGTCATTCTTCTCAGAAGCTTCGCTTTGAGCTTTCTTTATACTTTCCAAAATAGTCGAGACAACTTCAATCCTCAACGCTCTTGGCCTTCTCTTTTCAAGATTGACTTTCCGACTAAGAGCATCAGCAACAATATTTGCTTTACCAGGGTGGTAAAGTATCTCACAGTCGTAGTCTTTAAGTAATTCTAGCCAGTGTCGTTGCCTCATATTCAATTCTTTGTGACTAAATAGATATTGGAGACTCTTATGATCAGTGAAAAGTTTGCACTTCATGCCATAGAGGTAATACCTCCATATGCTCAGAGCGAAAACTACCGCTGCCAACTCCAAATCATGAGTCGGGTAGTTCTTTTCATGCTCTTTTAGCTGTCGAGACGCATATGCTATCACCTTATCCCTTTGGGTCAAAACACAACCCAATCCAACACCAGACGCATCGCTATAAACAGCGAAGTCTTCAACTCCATCGGGTAGAGAAAGTATCGGTGCCTCGCATAGTTTCTTCTTTAGCTTCTCGAACGCTTCTTTATGCTTATCACTCTAAGCATAAGTAGCTCCCTTGTGGGTCAAAGCTGTTAATGGACTAGCAATCGAAGAAAAACCTTGGATAAATCTTCGGTAATATCCGGCTAATCCTAAAAAGCTTCAGATCTCTATGGGACTTTTCGGTTTTTCCCACTTTATCACAGCTTCGATCTTCGCTGGATCAACCATTATCCCTTCTTGGTTGACCACGTGACCCAAGAATTGGACTTCACGAATCCAAAAATCACATTAGGAGAATTTCGCATACAACTTCTCCTTCTTCAAGACTTCCAAAACTTCTCGCAAGTGTTTGCCATGCTCCTCTTGGCTTTTAGAATAAATCAAAATGTCATCTATGAACACTATCACAGATTTATCTAGGAACGGATTACAAACCTTGTTCATTAAATCCATGAATGTTGCTGGAGCATTGGTTAGTCCAAACGACATAACCAAAAACTCATAGTGTCCATATCGTGTTCTGAATGCAGTCTTCTCGATATCCTGCTCCCTTACTTTCATCTAATGATATCCTAACCTTAGGTCGATCTTTGAAAAATAACTTGAACCTTGTAGTTGATCGAATAGGTCATTAATCCTCGGCAACGGATATCTATTCTTTATTGTTGCCTTATTCAGCTCTCGGTAATCAATGCACATCCTCATGCTTCCATCTTTCTTCTTTACGAATAACACCGGCGCTCCCCAGGGTGATGAACTAGGTGTAATGAAACCTTTGTCCAATAACTCCTGAAGTTGCATCATCAGCTCCTTCATCTCCGCCGGTGCTAATCGATAAGGTGCTTTTGCTATCGGCGTTGTTCCGGGTAACAAGTCAATACGGAATTCTACTTGTCGATCAGGCGGTAATCCAAGAAGATCTTCGGGAAATACTTCCGGATAATCACATACAATGGGAATATTTTGCATCACCTTCTTTTCCTTCTTAGCATTGATCACGAATCCCAAGTATGATGTACACCCCTTGGTCAAACATTTTCTAGCTTTCATTAGAGAAATGATTCCATAATTTACTCTGCGTTTATCTCCGTACACCATAAATGACTCTTTCCCAGGCGGGTTCACTTTCACTATTTTCTTCTTGCATAAAATTTCGGCATCATTGGCGCTAAGCCAATCCATTCCCAAAACGATGTCGAAACCATTAAGCTCTATAGGCAATAATTCCTCGTGGAACTTATTCCCATTTAGATCAATTAAGATGTTTTTCATACGATAGCTAACAGGTACAAACTTGCCACTGTCAACTTCGACTAATAAAGCATTATCTAGTCTAACAACAGGCAAAGCTAGTTTTCTACCAAATTCATGCGATATAAAGGAGTAGTTGGCTCCAGAATCAAATAAAATTTGGGCATGCAAATTGTTAACAAGAAAGGTACCTGAAGTGACATCAGCTTCATCTTTAGCAGCTTCCAGTGTCATCTGGAATGATCTCGCCTTTGGCTTTGGCGGAATGTTGGGTTTAGTTGTTTCCTTCTTTTTCGGACAATCCCTTGAGATGTGCCCCTCCTCACCGCAACCATAGCAAACTTTCTTGGTGAAGGTGAAGTCGTTGGCATAATTCCCTGGCTTTCCACATTTGAAGCATGTGACCACTTCCCCGTCACATTTCCCATGATGCTTCTTTTTGCACTTGTCGCACCATTTCACCTCTACCTTTCCTCCACTTCCTCTCGAACCATATTTCAAGAATTTACTTTTCTTGATGGATCCTGAAGATCCCTTGAACTTCCTCTTTTCACCAACATATATCCTTTCCAGACCCTTTTCCTGCTGTTGGGCCTCCACGTTCTTAGCTGCTCGAACATCCATTTCAGAGTAGTTGCCATCTTGACTGTCGGACCAAAGTCGGCAGACAGTCCATTAGCGAACCTCTCAATCTTGGAGAGTTCTGTTGGCACTAGGTATGGAAATAACTTCATTTTCTCAGTGAATGTCATAGCATAGTCATCTACACTCATCTTCCCTTTATTCAAGTTTTGGAACTCATTGTTCAAATCAATCAGATCTATCTCTGAACAATATTACGCCCTTAGTTGTTCCAAGAACTCCTCCCCGGAAATTTTCAAAGCTTCTCCTCGTGGCTTAGTATCTGCCAACAACTTCCACCAGCTCAAGACTCCAGTCTCCAGTTGCCTAACTGCAAAGACAGTCTTCTGTTTGTTGCTACAGTCGCAACTTTCAAATACCATCTCCATTTCGGAGATCCAATCCATAATTTCAACAGGCTTTGGGCTCCTAGAAAGACTTGGCAGTTTGGCACCCAAGAAATTCTTGTACATTCGTCCATCATTGTTGTTTCTCCTTTACGGATCGTTCCATCGTTCTTCTTGAGTCCCAATTTGACTCACAATGTGACTATTGTTCCCTTCCTCCGATCGTTCGGGAATCGGTTCAGGTTCCACGTTAGGTATGATAGGTGCGTCCCTATTTCCATGCAACATCTATCGCATTTCTTCCCTTTGTTTGGCTAACATAGCCCAAATCATGGCTTGCACTCCAGCCATGGTGATCTGTTCTGGTGCAGCAGCTTCAACAACTACTTGTTGAATTACAGGCTGTTGATTCCTGTTCTCGTTTGCGTTTCCAACACCGCTTCTTATTCTCACCATTTTTTATCTATACACCGAATAAGGTGAAATTTAGATCTTCATTCACGATATATATTCAAATCATCCTTATCACTTCGAAACGATTACATGCTAGTTCTAATATCGTAGACATACGCTTAGAACCCTAAACACATAAACCTTCAGATCTGGTTGGCAACAAACCGTAGATCCGTACAAATAATATCATATATGGCATAATATAACATTTAGCACATAAAAGCATTTTAGGTAACTTTCCTAAAATAAACTAGTGCTTGTGTCTAAAATTTAACAGACACGCACCTCGCAATCTCCACTTAGCATTCTAAGTTTAAGTTTAGAAATCCTACAAATTCCTAGTTCGCTTAAACTAATGCTCTGATACCAACTGTGACATCCCCAAAATCACGGCCAGAAAAGCCGGTTTCATTTATACTTTTTAAACATTTTCAAAGTAAACCCTTTTAATTTTAAAAGAGATGCGGAATTTGTTCCCAAAAACAAAACATGATAAAATAGATATTTATCAAAACATTTTGTAAAGAAATATGATTTCATTTCATAATCAAAAGTTGGGATGTCATGTTCCGATACAGATCATAAAGCATAAACGAGAGCATTACAAGTCATTCAACAAATAGATACATATACAGACTTTTAAACAAAACAACTTGATGATTCGTTCATCTTAAGCTCTTGCGCCACTTCCTGTAATTCAAATAAACTGAGTGGGTCAGGCTTGAGAGCCTGGTGAGCATGTAGGGTTTTCAACCCACAATAAATAATTATATTTAATTCAACAATCAACAATAAACCCGATTACCCATTCCCGTTATCATCACTTTACGTCCCTAAAAATAACATCTATTATAAGGAACCTAATTCAGGATTTTCATCGGGATGGACATTACTGCAGAGAGGCTTCCTCGACAATAGGTGTCCTAAAGGCAACCATGTGGGGGATAGAGTACACCAGTGAACACGTCGTTCACAACACCTACAGGTAATGAGCCTGCTAGTGTTCCCCAGGATAGTCTAGAATAGTCTGTCGTCGTCATCCATACTCTGCTGAATGACTAGAATAACACCAATAACACCGAGGCCTCTCATCTGTTTATTACACACCAATTATCTACCCATGTTCTACCCAACATATTAGTAGATAAAAATATACATTTTTTGTATACATTGTTTAAAAACCTGTATAACATGCTTTAATCAATACATATTCCACATAACAAATGAGGCACACACATATACACATATTTCATAGAAAATAAATCAGATCTATAAGATAAAAGAGAGTGAATATACATTCACACATATAACAACAAAATATATACACATAACACGTATTTTATATAAAATATTTCAGAATATTGCGTTGGAATGCAAATAACTACACACCCACTTGATCAGAAGATGATCGGGCAGCACTACGGCTTGCAGAAGAGGTGTTTCATCGTAGATCTGGAAGATCTTCACAAAAACCGGTTCCTCGCGAGCAGAGCTTCGGCTCGGGAATAACGCTCTTCGGGATCCTCGGGGCTTCGGATCTTACTTCGGGGCTAGGGAATATTACCGGGGCTTCGGGGTATAAATGGCACGCAAAATGAGGCAAAGACTAGAGACAGAAGGAAGAAATTGTAAAAAGAAAAGAGCTGCCTTCGTATGCCCTTTTATAGGGCTGATCCTTGCGCGTACGTTGGGTGTACGAGGGTTGCGCGGGGCGTAATCCTCCGATTGTCGTCATCCCTTGCGTCATCGGCCCTTATACGTCATCGCTTACGACTCCGAGTACTCGAGTGGTACGCTGGGCGTACACCAGTACGCTAGGCGTACTTCGGGCGAGTCCGGTGACTCCCCTCCGGATAATATCGAAATTTTAAATTAAAATTAAATATTAAATATTTAATAAACTTCGAAAATTCATATCTTTCTCATACGAACTCCGTTTTCGACGTTCTTTATATCCACGCGTAGGTGAGACTACGCTCTACAACTTTCGTTTAGACTCCGTCGGCAAATTTTGAATTTATTTTTATTATTTATTTTTAAGAGGTCGAGAGAGAAAAACTTCGTTATAAATTCATAACTTTTTCGTCCGACGTCCGTTCTCGCCTAACTTTTCATCGTTTCACTACTAACAACGAGATCTTCAATTCTCGTTTAGATTGCTTTAGCTAAAAACCGCTCGATCTCAAATCGAGTATTCGGGCTGCATACTACCACGTCGAAACTTCAGAAAATCATAACTTCCTCATACGAAGTCAGATTTGGACGTTCTTTTTATCCACGCTCTGGGTTTAACGAACTCTACGACTTTCTTTTGGATTACTAAGGCTAAATATCGCTCTAACGTAAATTTCACTTTTTACGTCGTTCAGCGTTGCCGGTTCTATCGCGAAACTTCGACAGGTCATAACTTCTTCGTTATAACTCGGATTTCGACATTCTTTATATATTCGGAAACCTCATTTCAGCTACTACAACATTATCAAAATATATCAAGTTTATTTTACACTTAAATTTTGATGCTCAATTTATTCTTAATTAATAATATCACATAATTAAGCAATGAAGCACGAAACATATAATATTCAAACATCACGTTCTTATTATTTCAAATTGGGTTACAAAGGCTAACCTAGACTATTACATTGCTAAAAATGGCAAGCTAGAAACACAGGCGTTACACTTTCGGTGTCCGATCTGGTTGCATTTAAAACATACTGCAAACCCCTTGGGGTAATCCTTGGCCATATGCCCCTCCTTGCCACATTTGTAGCAAGACCCCGCTCTTCACACCCCATTGTAGCTCTTTCCGCACTTTCCACAAGTGCGGCCCTTCTGACTCCCAGATCTCGAATCAGAGGGCTTGGCCCGTGTAACGCCTGCAGATCCGGGCTAGTCAATTTAAAGGCAATAAGGGTCGAAAATGACTTTTCAACAAAAGATTATTTAGAATAAATAACCTTAACAAAGTTTTAGAATATGTCACAAGGTTTCCGTACATATAAAGAACGCCGAAATCCGAGTTATAACGAAGAAGTTATGGCCCGTCAAAGTTTCGCGACGGAACCGACACGGCACCGGGAAGCGTAAATACTGAGTTTACGATGGAGGACTTTTTAGCCTTACTAATCTAAACAAAAGTCGTAGAATATGTTAAACCGAGAAAATCCATAAAAAGAACGCCCAAATCTGACTTCGTATGAAGAAGTTATGATTTTTCTAAGATTCGGCTTAGCAGTGTACAACCTGAAACTCGAATTTTAGTTCGAGCGGTTTTTGGCTTACGTGACCTAAATGAGAGTTGAAGAACTCATTAATAGGAACTCAACGGTAAAAAGACAGACGAAAACGGAGTCCGTATGAAGGAGTTATGAATTCTTCACGGTCATTTAACAGTCTAAACGCCTCCTACTGTTAAATTTGAGATCAGTCGAGAATTAGCTGACGGAGTCTAAACGAAAGTTGTAGATCTTGATTTTACCTACGCGTGGATATAAATAACGTCAAAAACGGAGCTCGTATGCGAAAGTTATGATTTTTCTAAGTTTGAAGGCTGATACGCGATAGGGGGTGACGTGGCACCACCAGAATTGGACACGTGGCACCACCAGAAGGCCACCACATGGACCAACTCGGTGATTCATGACTCAAACTCGGCGAGTCCACCAGTCAGGCCTCCTATAAATAGAGGTGTCGGGCATTCACTTCTCTTCACACCTCAACCCTCTTCTTTCTCTCTCTACACACTCTCTCTCTCTCTCTCTAAGCCTCCTTAAGGCCCCTAAAGCCTAGGTAAACCCCCTAGCACCCAAAGGAATCCCCGAGGCTCCCGGAGTCCGGAGAAAAGAGCCTTTCGGCTCGGGAACGCTGCTCCAGCGAAGCCCGGTTTTCGAGAAAACCCGCTGTAAGTGAGCTACCCCTAACCTATCTTTACTTTAGCTTATGTTTTAATATAGGAATGTTATTAGGTCCTTAAAATAATTATTTGGGCTATTATTATGAGTTATATTGAGTGTTATTAACGCTTATATAATAATAATAATAGCCAAACAATTAATTTGTTGCGGTTATCATTAGACTAAACCCTAGTGGCATCGATACTAGGTTTTATCGAAGGAAAATCGTTGTGAGAGTATCGAAGCGCTGTCCAAGTGCTGAGTCACCATCTTTCAGGTGAGTGCATGGTCCCTTTCATCTTACACATAGATATAATGTATTTTATTATAAATTACGTGCTAGGTGTGCATATTGTCTGAATACTTGTTGTCTATGCTGATGAAAGATTTTTATACATGTTTTAAATGATGTAAACTGTATAAAGTATTTTATATCTACAAAATATGCTGGGTAAAACATGGGTAGATGAATAATGAGCGATAAAAGTTGATATAGAGGAACATTAGTAGCATGGACCTAGTCCCCTATGGGTATACATTGGCAGCAGTGGACCTAGTACCCTATAGATGAGCACTGGCAGCTGCGCCACAACCCGTAGATGTTTCAGATCTATGGTAAACGTCCTAGTAGCTGCGCTCTAAGGACAGTATAGGCAGTTGCGCCTAATAGGGAACCTTATGACCATGACAGTAGCGTTTAAAGGTCAATACCGGTAGAAGCGCCTCATAGAAAATGTCCCAATTTTGGCAGCTGCGCCTAAGTGACAAGATTAGCAGCTGCGCTTGACCAATGTGTCATTGGCAACAATGGACTTCATGTTGTTTCCTTAGGATGATCCTTAGGAATGAATGAATGAGAAATAGCTGATTCTTATGGTAGACCCTTAAGAATAAAGAAGATAATGGGGATGGGTAATTGGGTTGATTGTTTGATTATTGAAACATAATAATTATATTATTGTGGGTTGAAAACCCTATGTACTCACCAGGTTTCCCAACCTGACCCACTCAGTTTATTTATATCACAGGTGTTGATATGAAGTCGCATTGCATTGAGAGATTAAAGAGATGTAGATCACTAGTGTAAATAAATATAAGTTCTGTTTATGCTTATGTTCCTGTATTGACAATGACATCCCAAACGTTTTAAAATGAATAAAATACGTTTCTTCGAAAATGTTTTAATAACGTATTTATCGTGTTTTTCTGGGAACAAATTCCGCAACATTTTTATTAAAAGAAGAACTCTGATTTTTATAAAGCATAAACAAAATCGGTCTTTTGTGGCCATGAAAATGGGGATGTCACAGCCCGCTTGGCTGTCGGCTGAGACTGCACCAGTCGCCGATCCTTCCCCTGAGATTCAGCCTTCTCCCTAGCCTGAGTCTCCAGCTCTATCTCCCTCTTCCAAACATTTTCCTGAAGCTCAACAAATGTTCGGTACGTCGAGTTCGCCACGAACTCCCGTATATCCCTCCTCAAAGTGCTCAGATAGCGGCTCATACGTGCCTTCTCGGAGGACACGTGCTCTGGGCAAAACATCGCCCGCTCATGGAACTTCCTCGTAATCACTGTGACAGAATCAGTACCCTGCTTGAGGGTCAGAAACTCCTGGACCAAACGCTCCCTCTCCACCTGGGGAACGTACTCATCTCGGAACATAGCAGTGGACCTCTCCCAAGTTGATGCAGCAAGCTCAGCAGGCGAATCATGTGCCGTCACAAACTTCCACCAGTCCTTCGCTCCCAAGCGAAGCTGGTTCAACGCGAACCGGACTCTCAAATGCTCTGGAGATGAGCAGGTGAAGAAACACCCCTCGATGTCTGAAATCCACCTCATCCCTGCAATCGGGTCCTGGGTGCCATCAAAATCTGATGGTTTTGTGTTGCTGAACTCCCGGAACAGCAACTCATCACCACCTTGTGGTCTAGCCGCAACAACAGCTACATCAGAAAGAGCAACGTATCTCTCGTTGAATGTCTCTATCAGGGTGGTCTTGATAGACCCAAACATCTCTGGAATCTCATCGTGGATGGCAGCAACCACCTTATCATGAATCATCTGGCGGAGCTCCTCGTCGCTCACACCCCCTCCATTGGTCACTGGTCTGTGGCGTGTCCCTAACATGATGCCTCTCTAAAATACAACACAAGATTGTTTTGTTACTTGGGCTCTAGTACCCTAAGGATTCTTACTTGATCTCTAGTACCCTAAGGATTCTTACTTGGGCTGCGTACTGACCTGGTGCCTTCGGTAGTACGGGCCCAATACTACTGACCACACCGCATCCCTAGCAGCAAAGCTCCTAGACTATGGCATCATATATCAGGCCACTCTAGTCCTAATAAGTATACATAGTCTACTCTAGCATGCATAATATAGCTATTCATATAATCATAACATAATATATCTCATAACACTTATTACAAGGGTATTTTGGGAAATCACCGTTCGGGCACCGGCTGATCGTACACACGGCTATGCTCTGTTTTTCTCAAAACTCTTTTAAAAAAAATTGTTTTGTTATCAAAAAAATTTCCAAATCCTCAGTTTGAGTTCAGATACGCCCGAAGATGCATCCGAATCCCTCAAACCAAGGCTCTGATACCAACTTCTAACACCGTAAAATTTAAGACAATTTTTCACACTTTAAAACACATTTCCAAACACATTCATTAATAAAATCTTATTGTATCATATCATTGTTCACAAAAGATTTCCCAAGATCAAATCATAATAAACTCTGCGGGTGTGTGTACAGATCATGTCAGTGCCTTCCGCGATCATCACTAGTACCTGAAACACATAACACATAACATCGTAAGCATAAAGCTTAGTGAGTTCCCCAAATGCCACACATAACACATACTAGCCACTCGAGGCTATAACTCTGTGGGCCCTTGGGCCCTAACTCTGTGGACTCTCTAGTGCTAGCTCTATGAACCTTCCGGTTCTAACTCTGATATACTCTGATATACACATGGCATAAATCACATAGAAATAATGTCGTGCAACACATCACATAAATAGCATACAATAACTCTGTCACATAACTCTAATTACCACTCAAGGTAACGTATAGTGAGAAGACTCACCTCAGATGTCTCGGTAAATCCCTAACTCGATAGCAGTATAGTCTAGCATCCGCCTAATCACATAAAGTAAGATATGCTCATAAATATAACTCTCGAGACTAGAACCAACCTTTTCTTAGCATCCTCAGATGGGTAAAAGACCATTTTACCCCTCTCTTGACTCAAAGACCCCATTGTTGACCAATCCCTAAAAGTCAACAAAGTCAATGGTCAAACTTTGACCTGACTCGTCGAGTGCACTTGGGTGACTCGACGAGTCTACATATGTCCACTAACTCTCTAGCCTCTCATGACACATCGAGCCTCCCCCCTCCCCCCCCCCCCTTCTCGACGGGTTACACCTGGCATGAATCGCGGGGCCACCCCGACTCAACTCGTCGAGTTCAATTATGAACTCGGTGAGTTCCACCTATAACCCTCTACCCCCTTTTGACTCACTGAGTCATTCCGCCAACTCGACCAGTTACTCACTGAGTGACTTACGGGAAACCCTAACCCTACTCGCCGAGTCTATTCTTGGGGCTCGGCGAGTTCATGCCATACTCGAGCTCAAATGAGCTCCTGAGGTTAGATCCGTTCCTCTAACTCATAGATCTGGACTCCTAATGCAATAAAAACACGTAAAGTTTGGATCTTGATGCCCATGCAAGGATCCCATGGCTCTATTTGAAGAAATGGCCTCAATATGCCATCCAAAACTCATATCTCTCCAAAACACTCAATAAAGATCAAGGATTTAAGGTCTCTGGACCTCTTTGGATCCACTTTCGAAGCCTCAACACACGAAGGGACCAAATGCACTAACAATCATACTCTAAATGGGCTAGAAACCCTAACTTTCAAGGATTAACACCCCAAACTGAAGTAGGATCGAATATGTACCTCAAGATGGAGTCCTTAAGCTCTGAAATCCACAGATTAGCTCCCTTTTCAGCTTCCTCTTGCCTTGGTCACCTTCTTCTTGCAAAATCACTCACACAAGGATCAAAAATGGCTTCCTTTCTCTCTCAAAACACTCACACACTCTGGGGTCTCTCTATCAACTGATAGGCGCAAATGAAGGCCATAAGGACCTTTAAATAGGTCTCAAACCCCAGAAGTTAGGGTTTCATTAAACAGTGCGAACTTGCCGAGTCCACTAGTCGACTCGCCGAGTCTGATCATTAACCAGGTTGAAAATTCGCGACTCTACTTGGCGAGTCTAAGCATCAACTCACCGAGTCTCTCTCAAAATCTCCAAAAATAATAATTAAATAATGTACCTAAAAATCCGGATGTTACATAAATCAATTAGCATTATGATTGGAATTACTGATAAATCTTATTTATAGGTCCATAATAACGACTTATGACTATAAATATAAGTTACACTAAAAAGACTAGAGTGTAGCTTAACTTAAAGTGATTCTTCCTCACCAAAGTCCAGAAATCACACTTGTAGGGCTGCTACTTGATGGCTACTACTTAGTTAAATACCTTAAAGATTGTAGGGCTTCACCAGAACATAGAAACCTAAGGAAAATGACCAAAAAGTGCAGAGAGAACTCCTATATAAAGGCTATAGGAGTGTGAGGGTTAGAGCTTATATAGATGCCTCTATATATATAGAGAAGAAAAGGCATGTGTGATGCGCCTATAGAGGTATGCGTCGCGCCCTATGGGCTTGCTGGCTCCACCCTCCTTCTACCATGTGTCGCATCCGAAACTATCCACCCAAGCCTCTTCTAGAAGGTGTCACGTGTCAGCTTCCTATGGTGCCACATGTCATAACCTTGCAGAGCCACGTCACCATGTATCGGAAGAAAGGGGCTACCTGAGATGGCCATATTGCACTCTCTCGTGGTGTTACATCATCATGCGCACCGAACCCTTGGCACATGTGATTTTTTAGAATTTCAAAACGTCGCAACTTCTTCATACGAAATCCATTTTCGATGTTATTTATATCCCTGGAAATCTCTCGATGAAATCTACAACTTTCCTTTAGACCTCAGCAGCTAATTCTTAATCTATAAAACATTTATATTTTTTATAAGCTTAGATTGTTAGAAATTGTTGTAGAAAATATAACTCCTACACACAGACTCCGTTCTCGATGTTCTTTATATTGATGGGCTCTTATTGATGA
Organism: Lactuca saligna; assembly: GCF_052625555.1. Taxonomy (NCBI): domain Eukaryota; kingdom Viridiplantae; phylum Streptophyta; class Magnoliopsida; order Asterales; family Asteraceae; genus Lactuca; species Lactuca saligna. The sequence continues at coordinate 70,480,023 of NC_136420.1, read as the reverse complement.
GATTTAAAATTCTTGTTTAGATTATTTTACCTAATAATCTACCCTCCTAGCATTCAATTTTTGTAACGTCTAAAATTCAATTTTATTGTGCACACTGCTTTGCTGAAACATTTTAAATTCATAATTTCCTCTCACGAAGTCATATTTTGACATTCTCTATACACATGCACTCGATTTAACAACCATTGCAACTTTCATTTGGATTGCTTAGGCTAATAAGAGACCTAACTCAAAATTTACTTCTTATGATACGCTGAGCCGTGTCGGTTTAATCATAAAGCTTCGAAGGCGTATAACTTCTTCATACTAAGTCGGAGTTAAGCGTTTTATATATCTATGGAAACCGTATCGACGTTTCCTAAATGTTTATGATCGTTATTTGGGCTAAAGAGTAATACGTTTCTATTTTTGAATTATATAAACAAGGGATAATGACTTGATAGGGTAAGTTACTTTTTGAAATGTACACATTTAGTCCCTATTCTTTTTTTTTGTAAATTAAACCCTTATACCCGATTTTTTGTAATTATGCAATCCTATGACCGCTATAGCCGGTTTACCAGTCATATATGATTTTTATTTTATTTTCTTGAAATGAAATAACCAGGTAGCATCCACATGTCTCCTTACGTGGATATTGTTAAATTACACCATGAAACGATAATTAGGGCTCATTTAATCACCCATTCCTCCATTCACTCAGCCGATAATCACTCAAACTTCTTGACTCACAATCACCATCAACAATGGCTGAAGATGCAGATACAATCGTTGATGTACACTATGATGGGGTGTTCACACCTACCCCATTAATGTATTTTAATGGAGTAAAAGCCTCTGTACCATACACGGTTGTGAACAAGAAGAACTTCCCTGATTTCATCTCCTTTCTTCAAAAGATTACTAACGGAAGATGCAGATATGTGTATTACTGTCCACATGAAGTGAGGTTGTCGAAGGGATTACATGATATTCAGAAGAGATTGGATGTGTATGTGGATCATTATCATGAACCTTTGTTTGATTGGATTCAGGAGGAAGAAGCATACCTTGAAGATGAAGATTTGGTTTCTATTGATGATGTGGACTCCATTTTAGAAGATGGACTGAAAGTTGAACATGTAAAGGACGATGAAGTTATATCTCTCAAAAGAATCTTCAATGATCATTTCCTCAACAAACTTTATCAAATACAGAATGATGACTTGGTTCAAGATGATCATAATGCAATACGACCTATCTACCCAAGACATGATCATACTCAAGATTGGAATGAGATGAAGCCTCGATTAGGTATGAAATACTCTACTACTGCTGAACTTAAATACTCTCTTATTTGCTATGTTGTAGCAAATGGTTATGATTTGTGGTATGAAAAGAATGACAAGAATAGGTTGCTAGTTAGATGTTGTAAAGGAAAGAATCAGACATGCCCTTTTAGATCGTATGCTTCCTGGATGAAAGAGGAACACACTTTTCAGATTAAGTCTCTTATAACAGAGCACAAGTGCTCTATGGCATTCAAGCTTGGGTCAATTGTAACATATAAGTGGATAGGGAAACAATTTGTGAATTATGTTTTGGAGAGTCCTAAACTGAGTTTGAGGAAAATGAAAGCCCTAGTATCTAAGAGATACAACATTAATGTGAGTGTTGGGCAGTGTAGGAATGCAAAAAAGTTAGCATTATCTGAAGTTGAGGGAAGTTTGAAAGAGCATTATGCCAGATTGGGGGATTATACAGCTGAAATCAGAAACGTTAATCCAGGTTCACATGTTGAGGTGTTCGTGGAGCCACAACCTGATAATATTGTGGTGTTTGATAGGTTTTGATGTTAGCTTTAAAGGTGTTGTGGATGGGTGGTTTGATAGATGCATAAAGGAAATTGGGATTGATGGTTGCTTTCTTAATTGTGTTTGTAAAGGGGAGCTCCTACCAACAGTGGGTAGATATGCTAATAATAACATCTATCCCTTAGCTTGGGCAGTAGTCAATGTTGAGAACAAAAGGACATGGAAATGGTTTTCGGACAACCTGATGGAAAACATCGGAGGAGGGAATGGTCATGGCATTACAATCCTCTCAGATTGACACAAGGTAATCATTCTATTTTTTTAATTAACTTTAATTGTTTTGATCATTTAATTAACTAATCATGTAATTGTTTCAATTAGGGATTATTTGAAGCTGTGAAGGAAAGACTTCCTGATATGGAGCATAGATTATGTGCTAATTTCCACAAAAAATTTAAAGGAGAACAATACTTTAAACCATTTTGGAGGGCTGTGAATGCAACAACTGTACCAAATTTTGAAGCATCAATGAATGAGATTAAGTCCTTTGAAAGCAAGGCTTATGAATATCTCTTAGACAGGGATCCAAGGTGTTGATCAAAGGCTTTTTTTTAGAGAGGTTATGGACTGTGATGTAGTAGAGAATGGAGTTTCTGAAAGTTTCAATTCTGACGTACTTGATGCTAGAAGGAAACCATTGATAACAATGTTGGAGGACAAAAGATGTTCGGCAATGCAGAGGTTATGGATGCATAAGCAAAATGGTTTGAGTTAGGATTTGGAGATATGCCCAAGTATCAAAAGGGAGATAGAGGATTTGAAAAAATTGCAAAGGTTAGTAACAATTTCATTAGTTATACATTCGTTTATAATGGTAACTATTCCCCTGCGAAGGAATAAGGTTATAGTGGGCATGGATTGGTTGAGTCCCAACGGGGAGGTGATTGATTGCGAGCTGCAGCTAGTGAGGGTTCACTCTCCCAGTGGGGGAGAGTTAGTGATTCAAGGCGAGAGGCCACAGCGCGGCCCAGCTTTTTGTTCAGCTGCGAGAGCGAGGTGCTATTTTCAGCAGGGTTGCATCGGTTATGTAGCTATGTCTTGGATGCTCGGGAGAAGGGCAAGACGACAGTTGACGATGTTCCGGTGGTGCGAGACTTCCCGGATGTATTTCTAGAGGATTTACTAGGAATACCTCCTGAGAGGCAGGTCGAGTTTGGGATCGACCTAATTCCTGGTGCGGCTCTGATAGCTAAGGCACCGTACTGGCTAGCTCCCCGTGAGATGAAGGAGTTGTCTATGCAGCTGCAGGAGCTACTAGACAAGGGTTTTATTCGGCCAAGTAGTTCACCTTAGGGAGCGCCGATCCTGTTTGTGAAGAAGAAGGATGGGTCGCACCATATGTGTATAGACTACCCGGAGTTGAATAAGGTAACGGTGAAGAACTGTTACCCCCTCCCGAGGATAGATGATTTGTTTGATCAGCTTCAGGGGGCATCTTGGTTCTCCAAGATCGATTTACGCTCTAGTTATCACCAGATGCGGGTCAGAGGCGAAGATGTGCATAAGACTGCTTTCAGGACCCGCTATGGTCATTTCGAGTTTGTGGTGATGCCTTTTGGGCTCACTAATGCTCCAGCCGCGTTCATGGATCTCATGAATTGCGTACGCAGACCGATGTTGGATTAGTTTGTGATAGTATTCATAGATGATATCTTGGTATATTCCAAGACTCATGAGCATCATGAGGAGCACCTGAGGGAGGTGCTAGAAGTTTTGATAAAAGAGAGACTTTTCGCAAAGTTATCCAAGTGCGAGTTCTGGTTGCGTGAGGTGCAGTTCCTTGGTCACCTTGTCAACCAGAAGGGTATTCTGGTAGATCCGGCCAAGATAGAGGCCATGATGCAGTGGGAGGTCCTGAAGTCTCCATCCGAGATTCGGATCTTCCTAGGTTTGGCAGGGTATTACAAAATATTCATTCAGGATTTCTCCAAGATAGCAGTACCGCTTACCCAATTGACCAAGAAGTCGGTGGTGTTTCGTTGGGGGCCTGAGCAGCAGACGGCATTTGAGACCCTCAGGCAGAGATTGTGCGAGGCTCCGATCCTTACCCTGCCAGAGGGAATAGAGGATTTTGTAGTCTACTGTGATGCCTCAATCACAGTTATGGGAGCAGTATTGATGCAACGAGGGCGTGTGATAGCTTACGCCTCGAGACAGTTGAAGCCTCAGGAGGCGAACTATCCTACCCACGATTTAGAGCTGGGGGCGGTGGTGTTTGCCCTCAAGATTTGGAGACGTTACCTTTACGGGGTCCATTGTACCATCTACACAGATCACATGAGTTTGAGGTACCTTATGGATCAGCCGAGTCTAAACATGAGACAGAGGAGGTGGTTAGATGTGCTGAAGGATTATGATTGTGAAATCCTTTACCATCCAGGGAAGGCCAACGTAGTGGCCGACGCCCTAAGCCGCAAGGTGTCAGCAGCCCCTATCAGAGACTTATGTCTGAGGATGACAGTGATTACTCCGTTGTTGGAACGGATCAGGGAGGCTCAGGTTGAGGGCCTCAAGGAGGAGAGGCAGAAGTGTGAGAGGATAGTGGGCCGAGTAGCTTCGTTTGATTATGATAGTTGGGGGTTGTTGACCCTTCATGGGAGAGTGTGGGTACCGTACGGGGGCGGAGTACGGCAGCTGTTGATGGACGAGGCTCATAAGTCTCGATTTTCTATCCACCCAGGGGCGACGAAGATGTATAGAGATCTTCGTCTCGATTACTGGTGGCCCTGCATGAAGCGGGATGTCGCTTGGTATGTAGAGAGGTGCCTGACCTGCAGGAAGGTCAAGGCAGAACACCAGAGGCCTCACGGCAAGATGCAGGTGTTAGACATTCCCGTATGGAAATGGGAGGACATCACCATGGATTTTATCACCAAGCTTCCCAGGACCGCACGTGGGGTAGATTCGATTTGGGTAGTAGTGGATCGGTTGACGAAGAGTGCTCAATTCATACCGATCCAGGAGAGCATATCGGCGGAAAAGTTATCCGATATCTATGTGCGGGAGGTAGTGGAACATCATGGAGTGCCGGTATCAGTGGTGTCAGACCGAGACGTCCGTTTTACATCCAGATTTTGGAAGCGGTTTCACGAAGAGATGGGTACTCGTCTCCATTTCAGCACCCCTTTCCACCCTCAGATGGACGGGCAGAGCGAGAGGACGATTTAGACTCTCGAGGACATGCTCTGGGCATGTGTCCTAGACTTTGGTGGCAGTTGGGATACGTATCTTCCGTTAGCGGAATTTTCGTATAACAACAGTTATCATGCGAGCATTGATCGACCTCCCTTCGAGATGCTTTATGGGAGAAAGTGCATGACCCCGATTTGTTGGGGCGAGGTCAGTCAGCGAGTCATTGGGAGCACGGAGGCGGTGCTCAAGACGACTGAGTTGATTCAGCAGGTTCGTAGTAGACTGCAGACTGCGCAGAGTCGGCGGAAGAGCTACGCCGATAGGAGGCGTTCATAATTAGAGTTCCGGGTAGGCGATATGGTCCTTCTGAAGGTCTCACCTTGGAAGGGTGTCATCAGGTTTCGGAAGAGGGGCAAGCTGGGCCCCAGGTTCATTGGTCCTTTCAAGGTTTTGGCTCGAGTGGGTCGGGTTGCTTATCGGTTGGATCTTCCGACAGAGCTTAGCCAGATCCACAACACTTTCCATGTGTCTCAGTTGAGGAAGTGTTTGGTGGATGAGTCAGCAGTTGTTCCCTTAGAAGATATTCAGGTTGATAGCAGCCTGAATTATATTGAGAAGCCGGTCGCGATTCTGAACTGGAAGAGAAAGACCTTGAGGAACAAGGTAATTTAGCTAGTGAAGGTGCAGTGGCATCACCGGAAGGGGTCTGAGTGGATGTGGGAGGCTGAGGATGAGATGAGAGAGCACTACCCGGAGTTATTTGCAGATTCAGCCGTAGCAGACTTCGAGGACGAAGTCTTAGTCAAGTGGGGGAGAATTGTAACGACCCGTCTCTGGTATGTTGTTTCCTTGTTATTATTTAGAAGTTTTCAAGAGGGACTCGGCGAGTCTATAGCCCGACTCGTCGAGTAGAGACGGGGATTTCGAGCACGTGTAAGTCGGAGACTCGACGAGTCCATATTCGGGACTCGGCGAGTCCACCTGCCAGGAAGAAACCCTAAATCCCTGGGTTTGCTCACTATTTAAGCAATGTTTTGTGCCCCCAACTCGCCTCCTTCACCCTGAGAGAGTTTGTGAGAAACCCTAATCCATTCCTTGTTTGATTAAAGTGTTTTTGTGTGGATTTTTGAAGGATTGAAGAAGAAGAAGAAGAAGAAAGGATCAAAAAGAGGAAGTGTAGAGCAAAGATCCAAGGCCAAAGTTAGAGTTCATTGAGGTATATTTCGGAATTATTCTGTTTTGTGCTTAAAACCTCCATTAGAGCACCTTTAAGGCTAGTTTAATGTATTTTCCAAGCTTTATAGTTGTATGGATGCATTGTTGGGTCGAGATATCCTTGGATCTGTTCATTTAGGAGCTTTAGAGCCCTGATCTATTTCCTTTTTCGAGTTGCCTTGCATGAGAACCCTAGATCTAGCCTTTATTATGATTTTTGAGCCTTTTAATCTTCATGGATGCTTATGGGCACATAAAGATAGAATCTTTACGTGTTAATCGTGCATAAGAAGCCCAGATCTACAAGTTATATGCGTTGGATTCAAGCAGAATCGAGTTTTTAGTAACTGCATGCATTCGATTCGGCGAGTCGTTCTTCAAACTCGGCAAGTCGAGTCGCGAGTCCTCGATTCTTCCCCTTTTGAGTGATTTCGAGTGGGGACCAGTGAGTAGTAGAATGGACTCAGTGAGCCGGAGGTCAGACTCAGTAATGGAGGGACTCGACGACTTGTTCATACAACTCGGCGAGTCTAAGGCAATCTTCATAGATTCAAGAACAACTCGTCGAGTTGTTCATACAACTCGGCGAGTCGGATGCAGATAGCCTGAGTTCTAGAATCGAAAGGGAACTCGTCGAGTTGATGCCATACTCGACGAGTAGCAGCGATCAGGGTTGAGAAGTGAGAGTAGGGACTTGGCGAGTTGGCGGCCCAACTCAGCGAGTCAGGTCAACTGTAAGTTGACTTTGACCGGGAGAGTTGACTTTAGTCAGGGGTAAAAGAGTTATTTTACCCCAATGCGGTTATTAGTATTTTGACTGAGTGTGTTTGTGGAATTGTAGCCGGGGAGATACTGGAGCAGCAGCAGACAGCTTCCAGAGCCATACACTCAGCAGCCAGTTCACGAGGTGAGTTTCCTTCCAGTAAGAACGGGTCTAAGGCCACAATGTCGGTCCGTTTAGCTTGCAGTAGTTTCCGGACCTCGGTCTGATGCAGTAGTTAGTATGTTTGGCGCCTTCGTGGCTCAGACAAGTTTGCGTGTTATGTGTTGTTGTGTTAGTTGAGATGTTATGCTATGCTATGATCAGTAGTTCCGGACTCTTGTCCGATGCAGTCAGTTCCGGACTTCAGTCCGATGAAGTTAGTTCCGGACTTCGGTCTGATGCAGTTAGTTCCGGATTTCGGTCCGATGCAGGAGGCAAGGCCTCAGTAGTTCTGGACTTCGGTCCGATGCAGAGGGCAAGGCCCTGGTTAGTTCCGGACTTCGGTCCGATGCAGTTTCCGGACTTCGGTCTGATGCAGTGGCAAGGCCCAGTAGTTGTTTTATGTTTGTATGGTATGTGGTAATTTGGGGGAGCTCACTAAGCTTCGTGCTTACAGTTTCAGTTTTGGTTTCAGGTACTTCCGCAAGCAAAGGGAAGATCTCGGGTTGATGGCATCGCACACACCATAGCTTCCGTTTTTGTCCTGGGAGATTGTTTTGATACTTAGTTTGATTTGATACAATTGTATCACGACATTTTATTATGGTTTGAGATATTTGACGTATGGATTTATGATATGACGTTTAGCATATGATTTTATATATATAAAAAAATAAAAAAATTGAGTTGTAGTTTGGTATGTTTCACATGTGTACATGCCATATCAACAATTTCATCATTGAACCTAGATGTGGAGGATTTTGTATCAAACTCCTATACTAAAGCCTCTTTCCTAAATAGTTATGAGTATAACATCCACCCACTCAATGACAGATTTGAGTGGCTACATGTTGAAGGACTTCATACTATTTTGCCTCCATTAAAGAGGAGGTTACCTAGCAGGCCATGTGTCAAAAGGAAAAGAGATCAGGCAGAAAGAGAGCTAAGTGGGCACACAAGGCATACTGTGTCAAGGGCAGGCATTCCTCTAAGATGTACCATTTGACACCAAACTGGCCACAACAAAGCCACATGCCCAAGTAATCCAACTCCGACTCCAATCACAGCAAGTCCAAGTCAATCAACTCCAGGTTCAAGCACAACAGGTCCAAGTCAATCAACTCCAACTCCTTTCATGAGAACTCCTGTGAAGAAGGCTCCTGTGAACAGAAGTCCTATGAAGAATGTTCATTTGAATGATGCTGGTAGGGTAAGAATGTTTTTAGAAAGAATCATAGAAATTGGTCTTCAGAAAAATTTTAAACTCAAGGATGGAACTGGTAGCAGCCAAGATAAACCTGTGACCTTAAAGTAATTAGTTTTTGGTGTAGTGGGGTAATGCATGTGATATATATTTTGATGTACTGTGGGGTAATATTTTGAACTTAATCACTATATTACCCCTACTAGTTGTTTAGTTTTGATGTACTTGTCGAATATTTTGAACTAAATTACTGTATTACCCCTCCTGGTGGGATTATCTTCTATAATTATTAAATGGCTTGATGCCTTTTGTCAGTCACTTTTATTTGTCTTTACATTCAATTGTTTATAAAAAAAATTCATGTAATTTGTCTTGGTTTTACCTCCATTTGACTGACTTAATTACATCAACATCCATATGTAACAGCAATAAACTTTACCATTACATAAACATAAAGTACATCAACATCCATTACATAAACAAGAATTATACAAGTCTATTACATCAAAATTCCCTAAAACCTCCAGAAGCATATCTTCAACCCCAAAACATAACCTTAACAATGACCAGTAGAATCAGTACACAAATCATACTCTTCACCTATTTCACTTCTTCTCTAACAGATTCGACATCCTCTAAAACTTGTATAAGATAATCTGCAACATCTGAAAGAGTATCTTCTACAATGCGATTTGAAAAAGATAAACAATTTAGGTATTTACCAATGAGTTAGGGCACACTTAAAATTTCTTTCCAGGGTTATCTTTGGTCTTGGAGGTACGAATTCTTGAAGGGAGTTCATAATCACAGAGGACTTCCTTATCTACTTTGTGATTGCTTGAACCTGTGGAGATTCTTGAGCCACTCGACATCTTCTTTCTTCTTCTACGAATTCCCCACTTCTATGTGTTCGAGTTTGAAGGCGATTCCTCCTGATATTGGATGTTAACAATCGTTTATAAGGAGTGACTAAGCTAATTAATTGTTATGCAGTTGTTTTTAGTGCCACATATGCTTCCACATCAGCAAAACCTATAGAATCTGGTCAAAAGGACCTAATGTGTACATATTAATAAAGTATAAGGGTTTAATTTAAAGAAAAAAGAATAAGGACTAAATGTATACATTTCAAAAAGTACTTACCCTATCAAGTCATTCTTCCTAGAAACAATGGTTTATATTGAATCCTACGGAACAGTAAAAAAGGGGTGTTACAATTTGTATAGTGTCGATAATTAAATATATTTATATGAGTTTCATGTTTTTGTGCTTGCTTCCTCCTTTCTGAGCACACTACATAGTCTTCTTAATGTCGATAATTGGATATATTTATACAATGTATATAACTGCCAAAACGACTACCTCATAAGCATATATATATATATATATATATATATATAAAAGAAACAAATCTCAAAATTTACTTTTTACGATACACTGAACCGTGTCGGTTTAATCGTAAAGCTTCGAAGAATTATAACTTCTTCATACTAAGTCGAAGTTAAGCATTGTATATGTCTATGAAAATCGTATTGACGTTTCCTAAATTTTTATGAGGGTTATTTGGGCTAAAGAGTAATATATTTCTACTTCGAATTATATAAACAATGGTTTATATTGAATCCTACGTAACGGTAAAAAAAGGGTATTAAAATTTGTATAGTGTCGATAATTAGATACATTTATAGGAGTTTCATGTTTTTGTGCTTACTTCCTCCTTTCCTAGAACACTACATACCCTGCGCTTAATGTTGATATTTGGATATATTTGTAAAATGTTTATAATTGCCAAAACGACACCCTCATAAGCATATATATATATATATATATATATATATATATATATATATATATATATATATATATATATATATATATATATATATATATATATATATATATATATATAAGGGCATGGGTAGAAAAACTTGAAATAATACTCGGACTCACGTCTTTTTAAATACATGGGCCTAATTGTAAAAAATAAGAATGCGAGATTCTCTTAGTAAGTATGTATCAAGGGAACCTCAAGTACAATCTTATGATTAGCATATTTGCCCTATTTTTTTTCTCTTTCTGGATTCCTCTACTGATATATGTTAAATCACATACGTTTATTCATATGTTATAATTTATGTTAATTTTGTTAAACGTTGTGTATTTATACAATATGATATACATGGACAATTAACATTGACACCATTTAACAATCTCATCTATGCCCCTGATAGTTGATAGATATGTTGTTTTTTTTTATGGTTCTGCAATTTTTTGTGGTTATTTGTGTATGACTAGGGGCATAATTGCCATTTATAAAAATTTGACATTGTGGTATTTACACACACACACACACACATATATATATATATATATATATATATATATATATATATATATATATATATATATATATATATATATATATATATATATATATCCCGATTCTAATAAAATAATAGTTTTACTCTCCTTTTGACATGTGTGACCATATTAAGCTTTATAATTAATGCATATATATTTTTTTCCATGTGACAACCTATCATATCTCCTAATTAATGCATGTCACTTGTCAACATATTTATTCTCCATTTTAAATTTCAACTTTTAAATTTTTCATTCTAATTATATTAAATTAATAACATTAGAAAAAAAATTTTAATACAAGTTATAAAGTGATAAACTTTTACATATTTATTTAAATCAATGATTATAGTTTTATATAACTAAAAAAATCTCTTAATTAATAATTTATTTAAAATAAGTGATTAATCATTTTAAGTTTTAATATTAAAGTTTAATTAGTTTTATAATCGTGGTTCGCACAACTTATAAACTAATATATATAAATGAATAGATTTCAACTTCATTGATCTTTATAGAAGGCAAAATTAATATATGTTCGTTGTTGATTATAGACTTTATTCAGACTGCCATCGTGAGGTCAACCAATTTAATGCACTCTTGTTAATGTTGCTTTTACATATTACTATATTTTTAAACACTAGTTGTAAGACCCTTTTATTAAACAGTTTGATTATAATAAAATGTTAAATAGAAACGATTAAATGAGAAGTTTATTCGAATTTGCAATTTGAAATAAATGAAAATTATGAGAAAAAAACATGAAAAAAGTTAAAATTATGTGTTTAGTTATCAGACACGTGTACTAAACGGGTTAATTATAACAAAATGTTAAACACGAGGTTTAAATTGTAAATATATTTGAAATTGAAATTAAAATTTTAAATTTTAAATTAATAGTCATTATGATAAGTTTAATTTATAGAAACTAATTAATGATATATTAGTAACTAGGTGTAAGAATCATGTATTATATGAGTTCATTTAAAAAAAAATTAAATATGAAAATTCTAAACATTTGAAAAGGTTTGAATTTATAAGAAAAATGAGAAAAATATTGAATTATTAAAATTAAAATGTTTTTTTTTCACTTTTAAATTTAAACAAATAATCTAGATAAATAAACAAAGGAAACTAATGAAGTTTTAGTTTAGAAAATTTAAAATTAGAAGGAAAATCAATTATTGGAATTGATATGCATTTATTATTACATTTATTGTAATTATTACATTTAAATATTATTTGGAATTTAATAAAATGAAAAAAAACCACAAAATGTCATGTGGAAAAAATTTGATTAAAAATAACCAAGAAATGAAATGTGGTCAAATCAATGAGAATATAACATGTGACAAAAAGATTTTCAATTATTAGAGTAGATGAAAAATGAAGTAAATAATAAGTGGAAAATAAATATATTTTAAAATTTCAACAAAATAACATGTAGCAAATTGAATTAGGGAATAACATGTGACATAAGCATTCTTATTTATTAGGATAGATATATAACAATATATTTTATCAATTTATACATCAAAATAGAGATAATATTTATAAATATAATATAAGATATTTCTTTAGTCCAAGAAGATATAAAATATACAACTTTAATAACATGTTAAAAATGTTATATATGCTTATAACATATACATAAATAAGTTGTTTTTTTTTTCAAGTATAATACTGTAATAGCAAGAAGTTGAATATATAATGTATAATGGTATAATTTATAGATTTTTTTAAACTACATTCTATTGCACAAAATATATTATAGTCATAATGGTGTAATACACCAATAAATGAGAGTATGTTGCTATGTTTTGTGATTCATAGCATTTATTTAAAATATATCCATAGTCTTTTTTATTAAGATAAATTCAATTTGTATTTATTTCAAAAATATATATTAAAAACTCTTATTGTTTACATCTTAATATTAACACAATTATTTAAAACATGTCAATAGTTTTGTTTAGAAAAATCGAATATCCTTATATTTTTTTTTCCTATTATCTTCTTACACACTTAAAATTATGCTCATTATTATATTTAATAAAATTAATAAATTTTTATTACACTTGTTATTATTTAAAAATAATAGGGAGATAAGTAGGAACACGATATTTGATTTTTTTATTAATATAGATTGGATTATTTATTTCTCATTTCGTTTTTATTTATTTTAAAATTTACTTTAAATAATATTTAGTGTTTACATTTTAATTTTAAATTTTTATTTAATCAATTTGTGTAATACACTATCTCACACATAGTTTAAAATAAAAAAACACTATTATACTAAAACTTACAATACTTTATTTATATGCGAACAATAAATAACCAAATTAATTTGAAATCTTATTTTATATATTGTATTTAGTTTATTCATATGCAAACAATAAATAACCAAATCAATTTGAAATTTTATTTTATATATTGTATTCATCTATTATAAACATTATTGCTTCTTTCAAATTTCAAATTTTTTTTTTCTAAAAATTTGCTTAGTAGTATATACTTATTAATAATTTTACTACACAAGTTTAATTCTGGATAATGACAATGACGTGGACATTTGTTTTTGTTACACACACAAAAGAGTTTGACTTAAACTAGGAAACCTTATTAAATTCTAATATATCTACAATATCTCAATGTCCATCATCGCCCTATAAATACACCGGCGACTCATCTTTCTCAAAGTACAAACCATTCATTTTCTCTTCTTCTTCACAACGTTTTTCATTGAAGTTTTCAGTTCGAACGGAAGCTCAGGAAAGCAAATTGTCATGGCCGGCGGTGGAATTCCGACTTCTACAGGCGGCGATAAAGCTTACCCGGGAAACCTTACCCTCTACGTCACTTTTACATGCATTGTCGCAGCCATGGGTGGCCTCATCTTCGGTTACGATATCGGAATCTCCGGTACACTATTTAACATTCATTGATGGAGTATTTTATTTTTTATTAAAAGGATTTTAAATGAAACGCTTGTATTCTTGAATGTTTACAGGTGGAGTTACGTCGATGAATCCATTCTTGCAGAAGTTCTTCCCATCGGTCTACCGAAAGCAGATAGAGGACACCTCCACCAACCAGTACTGTAAGTTTGACAGTCAGATATTGACAATGTTCACATCCTCTTTGTACTTAGCGGCGCTGGTGTCGTCACTGGTGGCGTCGACGGTGACCCGGAAACTCGGTCGGAAACTGTCTATGCTTTTCGGCGGCATCTTGTTCTGTGCCGGAGCTCTGATGAACGGATTTGCTCAGGCTGTTTGGATGCTGATAGTGGGTCGTATCCTACTCGGTTTCGGAATTGGGTTTGCTAATCAGGTAACTCATCGATCAAATGCATCTTCTCTCTTTTTTCTAACTATTTCTTTGATCGATAAATTCTTAATTTTCTTTGGTTTTCTCTTATACAATTTCAGTCTGTTCCATTATACCTGTCTGAAATGGCGCCATATAGATATAGAGGGGCACTCAACATCGGATTTCAATTATCATGCACCATTGGAATCCTAGTGGCAAATATACTTAACTACTTCTTTGACATGATCAAAGGAGGGTGGGGTTGGAGGCTGAGTCTCGGTGGTGCTGTAATCCCTGCCTTGATCATCACCATCGGTTCTCTTTTCCTACCGGAGACCCCAAACTCCATGATCGAGAGAGGTAATAAAGAAGAGGCAAGAGAAAAGCTTCGAAGGATTAGAGGTGTTGACAATGTCGATCAAGAGTTTTATGATTTGGTCACGGCCAGTGAAGCATCCAAGATGGTTGAGCATCCATGGAGAAACTTGTTGCAGAAAAAATACAGGCCACAACTGATAATGGCTATCTTGATTCCAGCTTTCCAACAGTTAACTGGGATTAACGTGATTATGTTTTATGCCCCCGTTTTGTTTAAAACAATCGGGTTTGGAGGAAAGGCTTCTCTTATGTCTGCTGTGATTACTGGTTCTGTAAATGTCATGGCAACTTGTGTTTCAATCTATGGTGTTGACAGGTGGGGAAGAAGGTTTCTTTTTCTTGAAGGTGGAACTCAAATGCTCATTTGCCAGGTATAATTTGATATTCATCGGAAACCAATTTTTAGTCATTTAAGATTCAACCATCATTATGATTACATTAATTGTTATTTTTGAAACAGGTTGCAGTTGCAATATTTATTGGGAGCAAGTTTGGAATAGATGGGAATCCTGGTGACTTGCCAAAATGGTACGCTCTTGTGGTGGTGCTGTTCATATGCTTGTATGTATCTGGTTTTGCATGGTCGTGGGGTCCACTAGGTTGGCTTGTGCCTAGTGAGATCTTCCCACTTGAGATCCGATCAGCAGCTCAAAGTATCACTGTCTCCATGAACATGATCTTCACCTTCATTGTGGCTCAAGTGTTCTTGACGATGCTTTGCCACTTGAAGTTTGGGCTCTTCATCTTTTTTGCTTTTTGGGTGGTGGTGATGACAGCGTTCATATACGTGTTCTTGCCTGAAACAAAGAATATTCCGATTGAGGAAATGGTGGTTGTGTGGAAGAATCATTGGTTTTGGTCAAGGTTTATGGTGGATGTGGAGTACCCGAATGGAGTTGAAATGACGAACGGAGGTCAGCTGGTCAAGGAGGTATAAGAAATCAAGATGGCATAGTTTGGGGACTCAATTGCATATCGATAAAGTTTTTTTTTTTTTTTTTTTTTTTTTGGGTAATAGGTAGAAGAAGTAAAAGACACTTTTTTGGGCTTTGAAAAAGGTTAATATAAATATATAGTTTTAAATTTATATATTTTACTTTAATATAATTTGTGCCTATATATTCACTGATCTGCTTAATTTCTCTTAAATCATAACATTATTGGTTTCATGATGGAAAGATCATGACATCATGTATTTAAGAAATAACATTGTTTAAATGTAGGAATGGTATTGTGATGGATATCATACGTGTATTAGTGATTTTAGTTTTTAAAACAATTGGGATGGATATCATACGGGTATTAGTGATTTTAGTTTTTGAAGCAATGACAAATTAATCTAATCAAATTCTTTAATTATGTCTTACTTAATAGCCAAAAAAAAAATTTAAATAGCCAAAAAAAAAAGCCAAGAAAACCCTAAGTTTTTAAAAATCACCCATTGTTTCATACATACTCTACCATTTAAGGGTTCAGTATAAAAATCATTAGAACATATGGAACCTTAGGTGAAAAAATTACCTACGGTATGCTATTTATGAACTACGGTTTCCCAAATGGTAGATAATAAAAACTACTTCCTTTGAATAACCATTGTTTCATTCTAAAAACTATTGTTTCATATGAATAACTACTATTTTGTTCTGGGCTTTCGATTCTACTTTTGATTAAACTAAGGAATCAACCAAAATACCTATATTTAGGTACAACTATACCAATATACAAGTTTGAAAAATAAAACATAAGGAAAAAAAAAAGTTATCAGGAACCATAGGTTTCGTAACTCACCTTTTGGTGTACAAGCTAATAATACATAATGTGTGTATTAACAGGTTGTAATTTATGAAACCAAAGGTTTCCTTTATTTATTTATTTATTTATTGTTTTTTCAAAAAAAAAATTAATCTAATAGATTTTATATTAAACAATAAGCAAAAAAACAAAAATAAATAAATAAATAAACAACAAAATAATACAAGAAAATACATGATTGTTTGGAGTCTCCTTTTTCAAATTTATATATGACAAAATTGCAAAAATGGTCTTTGTGGTATGCAAATTTTTGGGGTTTTAGTTCAAACCACGAGTTTTTTTGGATTCATGGTCCTTTTGAAGTGGTTTATATGTGGTTTTGATCCCTGGACTTAACTCCCGTTAAGTAGGATCTGTTAAGCCCCCTCATGTGCCTCACACGTGAGGATAAATTCGTCATTTCATATGTAAGGGACCATATTTGCATAATCTGTTTTTTGGCTTATTTGACCTTTAACCCCCCCCCCCCCCATTCTCTCTCTCTCTCTCTCTCTCTCTCTATCTTTATCTCTCTCTCTCTCTCTCTCTTAACAAACACAAACTCAATTAAACAATAAGCAATTCCACTAAGAAAAACAAACACAATTGTCGAAGACGGAGCTATCAGGTCAAATCACAGTACATCGTGATCCCAAACAGCTTCATGATCTTAATTTGCTTCTTAGCTATGATGTTCTTCGTCACCAGATTGTAGATTGAGGGGTGGATTTAAAGAGAAAGCGGCCAAAAATATTCCAAACAACACCTGGTTCTATCATCTTACTGCAACTTGGATTAATCAAAGACTTTAAAATCATGTCCTTGGGATGAACTAGCCATGACATCAACATCATCTATAAACGATTCCAAAATCAACCCTCGCATCTTTAATAGTCCATATTTAGGAGGTTGAAGTGGTAGGGATGAAGGTTCGTAATACCCCCAATTTGGCATATTCAATCCATCATCCTCCATTAAACTTATAAATGTACTCACAGAAGCAAATTATCATCCAAAATCAAAACAATTTCCACAAAGAAACCATAGCCATCAAAGAAACATTCCCACCCTTTCATCACGTCGACAGTGGAGGAAAAATTAGGAACTAAAACAGAATGGGAAGAGGGCACGATAGTTACATGAATTTTGGGATGAACTTGAGGCTGTAATCAAACACAGAAACTAGAATGAAAGACTAGGTATGGAAGAAAAATAGATCGACGTTTTAGGTTGTACACACATAATAGAATAGAATACCAATTTGCATATCTATCCACCTTAGTACCTTAGTAACCCGAAATCAAAACAAATCAAAACCAAATCCTGAAATCAAACTTGATGAACTAGTAACCTCATAGGTTTCTTCTGCGTGCTTAATTTCTTCTGGAAAGCATTGTTTAGATTGAATATGAACATGGTGACATAATCGAGAGGCAATAACAGTTCTTAGAGAGAGAGAAAAGAGAGAGAGAGAGAGAGAGAGAGAGAGAGAGAGAGATTCCACAATTACCCCATCGTCGGAAACCTGCGTTTGGGTGTAAATTCACAACGGTGTGAGAGATATGATCTTGTGCGGGGGGACTCGCTTTAAGTCGAAATTATCCCAGATACATGGCTTTCTGTATGTTTTTTTAATCTAAACTTGATTTTGATGAGAATTTTGGGTTTTTTCTAGATTGGGAGGAAGATTTGAAAATCTAGGGGCTTTATTTTCTACTTCGATTCTCAGATATTTGGCTTTATGTATCTGTTTTAATTAACTAATTGTATAGGGATAGTGAGGATAAGAAATGTGACCATAGAAGAAGATGATGAAGTTGTGTGCGTGTCTTTTAATTTCCAGGAAGAAATTTCAGAGAGAGGGAGAGAGAGAGAGAGAGAGAGAGAGAGAGAGAGAGGGGTAAAGGTCAAATAAGCCAAAAAAAATGGTCCCTTACATATGAAATGACGAATTTACCCTCACGTATGAGGCACATGAGGGGGGTTAATAGATCATATTTAACAGCAGTTAAGTCCAATGACTAATTCCACATACAAACCACTCCAAAATGACCAAGGATCCAAAAAACATGGGGTTTGGACTAAAACCCAAAAAACTTGCTTTCACAGGGACTATTTTTGCAATTTTGTCTTTATATATTATAGGCTAATAGGCCGTCAAACAGTAGACAAACTCTGAAATAGTAGCCTAATGACCAAACGTAGCTCATTTGACATTTTTATGACCAAACCAACCTAATGCCTAAACCGTAGTTCATTTAACATCCTTATGACCAAGCTGTATGTTTTTTTTTTTTTTGATGAAGATGTAGTTTTCTTTAATTGTCTACTGTTTCATTGATTATTTTTGGCTATTTAATGAAAAGTAATTAGGAAAATAACTATTTTTTATCGTTATCTCTTATAATTTGTATATCAAACTTGGTTTAGTCTTATTGGGAGTTTTTGACCAAAATAGTGTTATTGAAAAAAATATTTACCAATTTAGTATAGCTTCAAAAATATTTACCAAACTAGTGTTTTTCTTGTTTTGCTTATATATTTTCATTTTTCTTGTTGTTTTTATTTTATTTAAATATCAGTTTTTTTTTTTAATTTCAGTTTTTTACATTTTTTTTAAATATCAATTTTTTATTTTCTTTATTTCAATTTTTTTCTTTTTTTAACATATATTTAACATAATATAAAAAAACACACAATCCCATGCATTATTCGTCAATTAAAAATAAAATATTTTAAGACAATTATGGACTTCAGTAAGAAAAAAAAGGCACCTTATTACTTTCTCTTTTGTAAATAGAAATCAAAATAATAAATAATCTTTGTGTTCACGAAACCTATCCTCATTATTTAAATTACCTGTGAAGAAAAAGAAAAAACATTTTAAATAGATATGTTGTGCCTTTCTTTTAAATATTTTTATAAATATTATGTCTAATATAGTTATATGAGTTTGTTTGTTTTTATCTGTTTCAAAAGAAATTGGAAAGGGTAGTTTTGCTTTTGATAAGTTTTTTAATATTAAACTGATTTAGACTTCATCAAAATATAAATTTGAATATATATATATATGTAAATTTTATAATTTTAGACGATATATATATATATATATATATATATATATATATATATATATATATATATATATATATATATATATATATATATATATATATAATTTTGAAATTTATAAGGATATTAAAGTATTATTGAAAGTTAGCAATGACTAACATAATTTATTAAAAGATCATCATATCATTTTTAATATACGTTTAACCTAGATGTTTTGACGTCATTTAAAAATTAAATATTGTATTACTAGTAGAAAGATTTCTATCGGAACGAAAAAAAATCTACGTTTAATGTTATTATTTGTGAAGGATGACAATAATCATTTATAATAGTGTAATAAGTTAAAATATCTTATTTTTAGTTGATGATAATGCATGAAATTATGTGTTCTCTTTTTGTTTTTTATACTTTTTTAAACATATTAAAAAAAGTAACAAAATCATATTTAAAAAAATAAAAAACAGTAAAAAACTGAAATAAAAAAACATTTAAATGAAATAATAACATAAGAAAAAAACACAAAACAGAAGAAAAATGAAAAAAACACCAATTTGGTAAATATTTTTGAAATTATATTAGATTGATAAATATTTTTTAAAACTATATATATATATATATATATATATATATATATATATATATATATATATATATATATATATATATATATATATATCCATCTAAAATTATTTATTATTTTGATTTCTATTTACAAAAGAGAAAGTAATAAGGTGCATTTTTTTTCTTACCGAAATCCATAATTGTTTTAAAATATTTTATTTTTAATTGACGAATAATGCATGAGATTGTGTGTTTTTTTTATATTATGTTAAACATATGTTAAAAAAAGAAAAAAAAACTGAAATAAAGAAAATAAAAAAATTTGATATTTAAAAAAATGTAAAATACTGAAATTAAAAAACCTGATATTTAAATAAAATAAAAACAGCAAGAAAAATGAAAATATATAAGAAAAACAAGAAAACACACTAGTTTTATAAATATTTTTGAAACTATACTAAATTGGTAAATATTTTTTTCAATAACACTATTTTGGTCATAAACTTATCGGATCGTTTGATAAATAGTAATAGGGTTTGTGGGTGTGCTAATGGCTATGAGGTATCCTATTTATGATATTATAAAAAAAAATTGCGTTAATACTTTCATTACCTAAAACCCAATAATAATTACATCCACAAAATTACTTAACTTAACTTTTAATAACTTCAATTTCCATCAAAAAATTTAGCCTCTAAAAGTATATTATATAAATGTAATTATCACCATACAAAATTTATAATATATGAATTTCATAATAAACTTATTAAGATAATAACATAAATATTACTTGGAACGATAAATTCTTAAAAACTCCTATTAATCGTATGATGCATGTCGGTTATCTTGTGTTGAGTATTAAAAAGCTTAGATCAAAATATCATGATATGTAGTTGATGGCCAACGATTGAAAATGATATCATGATATGTAGTTGATGACCAACGATTGAAAATGATATATACATATATCATATATCATATCTGAGATATAAAAAGGTAAAATATACTATCATTCGGTAGAAGTTACAACTCTAAGGACGATTGAGACATCAATATGCATAGAAAGTAAGTGCATTTTTTTTCCAATTGGTTGTCCAAGATAACAACCTTTTTTTAATTTTTATAAAAATATAAATTTTTTCCTCTCTTATACCCACCCTTCCCTACGCCTATCTCATTATCTCATCATTGTCTAGATTTTCTCTCTCACCAAGAAAACACACTAATTCATGGTAGCTAAAAACCTCATTTCAAGCTTCCTTATAGTAAGTAACTGCTTCCTATGCTTGTTATGTACTAGAAATGCTTGTGTTTCATTGAAAAATCAACCCAAAAGACTTGATCATGGAGGGTTTATGACCGTACACCCCTCATTGGCCGCAAACCCTAGTTTTTGGTCAATAATTGGCCTTAAACTCATCCAAAAGCTATGTATGGGACTTAGAACACTTCTGGGAGGCTAGAAAGGACCTTGAAACACCGCAAATAGCACTTTTCATCGAGTGTTTATGGCCGCAAACTCATGGGCCGTGAACCATGGGCTGTAAACCCATGGACCGCAAACACCTGGGCCGCAAACTCTTGGGCTGAAAACCCCATTGGTCCGCAAACCCATGACCGTACACCCTTTATTGTGACCGCAAACTCCCTTCTTTCAATCACATGTGATTCTAACACTTAGTTTCAAGTGTTTCCTAGTCTCTAAGGTGATTTCCTTCCCTAATTAGTGGTGTCATACCCTAATCTAATACATATATGTGCTACTATATGTTAATAGGATCCGTTTGAGTTCGAGGCTTCATTGACACTCAGCATCCCTTCCGATCTTACGCTCGAATCCTATGTCAAACAGTGAGTTCATACCCCTACGCTTTTAAGGTTTTTAAACGTTTTCAAGGGGGGGGGGGGGGGGGGAATACAAGCCAAGCACAAAAAGGATTTTTGCGAACTGAAACATAAATGTTTTCAACAAGTTAAAATTATTGCAATTGATATGATCTAACGTGTTTTATAAAACATATAGACATTTATTCCCTTTGTATTATACGGAGCATAAGGGACGTTTTCAAAACCTAGTTGCATTGTTTTCAAGATAGTACATGAACATAACATATCAGTCAAACTATAATAGGTATAGTCTGGAACTACGAGTCCACAAGAGTGATGTTCCTAAGACAGCATTTCAGAAATAGACCTAAGATCAGGGTACCATCAACCGCGAGTCCACGAGAGTGGTGTTCCTAAGACAGTATTTCGGACTCGATATGGTCACTACGAGTTCGTAATAATGCCCTTCGGTCTAACCAACGCACCGGTGGTATTCATGGACCTGATGAATCGGGTGTGCCGTTCTTTCCTGGACAAGTTCGTAATCGTGTTCATTGACGATATACTTGTCTATTCTAGAAGCGAGGAAGATCACATACAACACTTGAAGCTAGTGCTGGAAACTCTAAGAGCGGAGAAGCTATACACAAAATTCTCCAAGTGTGAATTCTGGATTCGAAAAGTAACTTTCCTAGGTCACATGGTAAGCGAGGAAGGCATACACGTGGACCCTTCCAAGATCAAAGCGATAGAGAATTGTTCAGCATCGAAGACGCCCACAGAGATCCATCAATTCTCGGGCTTTGCTGGCTATTATCGCAGGTTCATCCAAAATTTCTCCAGGATTGCCAAACCCTTAACCACTCTGACTCAGAAAAGTGTACCCTTTAGTTGGAGTGAAAAGCAAGATATTGCGTTCCGAACATTGAAACAGGCCCTATGCAGCACACCTATCATGTCTCTGCCCGAAGGGACGGAGGACTTCGTTGTCTACTGTGATGCATCCAATCAGGGCCTAGACTGTGTGCTCATGCAGCAGGGAAATGTTATTGCTTATGCCTTGAGATAGCTAAAATCACACGAAGTCAATTATACAACTCACGACCTGGAGTTGGGAGCAGTAGTCTTCACATTGAAGATATGGAGACATTATCTCAACGGAACCAAGTGCACCATCTTTACCGATCACAAGAGCCTACAACATATCTTTGATCAGAAGGAGCTGAATATGAGGCAATGGCGATGGGTAGAGCTACTCAACAATGATGAGTGCAAAATACGCTACCATCCCGACAAGTTTAATGTGGTGGCGGATGCCCTCACCCGAAAGGAATACTCAGGTCGAAGGGTGAAGGTACTAACAATAACCATCCATTCCCATTTATCCACATAGATCAGAGAGGCTCAATTGGAAGCCCTAAAACCAGAAAATGTGGCGGATGAAGCCTTGAGAGGAATGGTGAAGAACTTAGAGGTCAAGGGAGACAGAATCTATTATTTCATGAACCGGATCTGTACCCCAAAGTTCGGTGGTTACAAAGAGGTTGTCATGAACGAATCTCACAAGACTAGATACTCTATTCACCCAGGTTCGGATAAGATGTATCCAGACCTCAAGAAGCTATATTGGTGGCCAAACATGAAAGTAAAGATCGCTACTTCCATGGCCAAGTGTCTGACTTGCGTAAAGGTGAAGATTGAATATCAAAAGCCCTCAGGGTTGCTCCAGCAGTCGGAAATACCAGAGTGGATGTGGGAGAGGATTACTATGGATTTTATCATTAAATTACCCAAATCTCCGAGTGGGTACGACACCATATGGGTAATAGTCGACTGATTGACAAAGTCCGTTCACTTCCTGCCAATCAAGGAAACTTTAAAAATGGAAAGACTCACGCGAATTTATATCCAAGAGATAGTTCGTCTGCATGGTGTACCTGTGTCCATCATCTCCTATCGAGATAGCAGGTTTACCTCGAGATTTTGGCAGTCATTGTAGAAATCTCTTGGAACTAAGTTGGATATGAGCACAACTTACCATTCTCAGACAGATGGGCAGAGTGAGAGGATCATCCAGACTTTGGAAGACATGTTGAGAGCACGTGTCATCAACTTCGGTAAGTCGTGGGACACCCATTTCCCTTCGTTAAGTTCTCCTAAAACAACATTTATCCTACCAGCATCAAGGTTGCACCGTTTGAAGTACTCTATGGCCGTAAGTGCAGATCCCCTCTATGCTAGGCTGAGGTGGGCGACACACAGCTAGCCAAGGTGTCACACCCCCAAACCAAGGATGGCGGAAACGTCCGGGGGTGGAGGACTTCATGTACAGTATCACAACAACGAATATAATAGTGCTCAAAGTAAATACAACCACCATATATATAATCGAAAAAGTTACACCAAAGTATATGTTTACATGTTTCAAAAACAATTACATTATGATGACAAAAATAAATTGTTGACGGTTTAACGTCCCATCCTCAAAGTGATGAAGTTTTCCTGTTTCACTGATTTCCTGAGAATACAAGTAGTTTTGAAAAGTGTCAACAATTAAGTTGGTGAGTTCATAAGAGTTTTGTTTGAAGTAGAAACCGTTTTCCTTGTAAAATCGATATAGTTTGATTTGCAGAAAATCCAATATTTTCTTAGTTAAGTGTGAATAGAAATATTCCTTTATGATGCATTAATGAACCCTAGAATGACCCGTAGAGTTCCTCTATAATCGTCCAGCGTATATAAGTTATATAAGATTTAAATTAGATAAAAACGTTGAATATAGTGGGTCTGCCCTAGGTCCACAACCCAACGAGGAACAGGAGATGAGGCGGGCACCACCAATTCTAGGCCAATCAAGACTAAATTCTTATAGGACTCAAACATATACGCTCAACGATTATAGTTGAAGTCTAACAATTCTAGATGAAATATAGTTTGATTTCTAGAAAATCCAATATTTTCTTAGTTAAGTGTGAATAGAAATATTCCTTTATGATGCATTAATGAACCCTAGAATGACCCGTAGAGTTCCTCTATAATCGTCCAGCGTATATAAGTTATATAAGATTTAAATTAGATAAAACGTTGAATATAGTGGGTCTGCCCTAAGTCCACAACCCAACGAGGAACAGGAGATGAGGCGGGCACCACCAATTCTAGGCCAATCAAGACTAAATTCTTATAGGACTCAAACATATACGCTCAGCGATTATAGTTGAAGTCTAACAATTCTAGATGAAATATAGTCTTAATATCATAATAACTATCTTAAGTGAACCTGATACTTTGTATCGGTACCCCCTTTTTGTATAGAGACCCAACACTTTGTATTTGTACCCCTTTTTGTATAGAGACCCGGTACTTTGTATTTGTAACCCTTTTTGTATAGAGACCCGACACTTTGTATTTGTACCCCTTTTTGTATAGAGACCCGACACTTTGTATTTGTAGCCCTTTTTGTATATAAACCCGGCACTTTGTATTTGTACCCCTTTTTGTATAGAGACCCGACACTTTGTATTTGTACCCCTTTTTGTACAAGTATGTTATGTAAATGATCATAAACTATACCTATTATAGTTTATTAAAATGTTTGAAATGTATATGTACCCTAACTATACCTATTATAGTTTAGTATATTTCTTTGTGGTGTTTAAGAATCCCATTCTATGGAAGTCAAATGTATAGTACAATATAGCTATGTTTAACTTGTTTTGTCTTGTACTAATGATTATGATGGAGGATTCTTATAAATTCAGCAGGTAATTTCCTATTATATAAATATATCATAACAAGAAATACATGTAATGTATGAAGTTATCAAAGTTTTAACACTTTGCTCAACATGTTACAAAGTGTTTTGATAGTTAGAAGCTGTTAATTAATTCTTAGTCTTTCAGCACTGTTTTAGAAAAATCATAGAAAAATCATACGAAGTCGAAAACTAGATCCGTAAATTCTGAGAGTTCACAAAATGTGTCTAGTTTACTCATAATTTTTATCAAGATTTTTAATGGCCTCAAATTTGGGTGAAAAGTTCCATAATCACAGACTGGTCCGGATTGGTGTTTGAAATGATAGGCAGTTTTGTAAAATTCACCATAAATTGTAGAAACATCGTATGGAGATGTGCAAGTAGTCATTTGAAAGCTACGAACTTGAACTATTTGCAACTTGTAAAGTTTTGAAAAATAAAATGTTTAAGTTGTCCAAAACAGTCCGTGAATGGAGTTGAACTTTTCTAATGAAGGCTGTTAGAAAATTTTAGTTATGTTCTTGGTGTTTTAACTTGTATTCCCCCCCTGAAAACTTGAGAAAACATGAAAATGTAGGGGTATGAACTCACCTTGAGTGATTTCAGTAGATAAGTGTTGAAGAAGAGAAGTGTTCAACCCAAGAACACTTGAAGAATCACTTGAAGATTCGAAGCTCTAACGCTAATATGATGGAGTTTGTGTAAGATATTCATGATTTGAGTAGAATGAAGTGAAATAATCATAAGGAGGATGAATTATACTTACTAAGAGTGGAAGAACACTTGAAAATCAGCCTTGAATCTCGAAATTGGAGTGGAAAAAGTTTGAGAGAAAAGTGGTGTTTGATACTTAGTGAAATGAGCGCAAATGAGAGAAATGAGGAGAGAGGATGTTTGTTCCAGCTCTAAAAACGTGGGAATGAGTGTAAATTGAGTGTAAGGGACATTGAAGTGACCTAGGTAAGGTGGGGAGGTGTGGTTAGTCGAAGAGTGGGTGTGGGGTGGTTGCTTGTGTCATTGGATAAGGCAAAGTCAACACTCCACCTTTAATAATTCACCCATTTGATTTTTATTATTTAGATAATGATTTTCATCAAAATATGTTTAAATTATGAATATTTAGAGTTTATTATGTTAAAATATAATTTCTGGAGAAAATCCCGCTTTAAAATCACGAAAAACGGGCTTAAAATGTTAAAAATATCAAAAATGGGCTAAAAATGACAAAATTCCGAAATCTGGCCGAGTTTCGGTCTTCTGATGTTGGAACCGAGAGGAGAGAGGGTAGAAACCGAGAGGGGAGAAGAGAGAGAGCAGAGACCGAGAGGTGGGAGAAGAAACCGAGAGAAGAGAAGAGAGGGAGCAGAGACCGAGAGGTGGGAAGAGAGAACAGAGAGGCGCGAGAAGACAGAGAGGAGAGAAAGAGATAGAAACCGAGAGGTGAGAAGGCCGAGAGGCGAACAGAAGCAGAGAGGCGGGTAGAGAGACAGAGACCGAGAGTAGGCGAGGAGACAGAGAGGCGGAAGGCGAACAGAGAGTGCGAGAAGCGACAGAGACCGAGAGGCCGAGTAGAAACAGAGAGGCGGAAGGCGAGAAGGAGCAGAGACCGAGAGGGGCAGAGACCGAGGCTCGGTCTCGCATGCCTCAGCCAACAGAGGCTCGGTTCTGGTCCTAAGAGGCCTCTCTTCTTGGTTTCGGTTCCTAAAGCCTATTTTTCTCGTTTTCACTCCGTTTTGAGCCGTTTTTGACCCGGTTAAGGGTCGGAATGATCCGAATGATTCTAAAAAGTTACGGGAACTTTTGAGAGAGATTTGGGAGAGATTTCACATACCTGGAGAGATTTGGGAGAGATTTGACATTCTTGGAGAGATTTCTCATACAAAGAGATATATGCGAGAGATTTCACATACTTGGAGAGATTTGGGAGAGATTTGACATTCTTGGAGAGATTTCTCATACAGAGAGATATTTGAGAGAGATTTCACATACTTGGAGAGATTTGGGAGAGATTTGACATTCTTGGAGAGATTTCTCATACAGAGAGATATTTGAGAGAGATTTCACATACTTGGAGAGATTTGGGAGAGATTTGACATTCTTGGAGAGATTTCTCATACAGAGAGATATTAGAGAGAGATTTCACATACTTGGAGAGATTTAGGAGAGATTTGACATAGAGAGAGATAGAGTGGAAAACGATTGAGAGAGGTTCCATGTGTGACAATTGTGAGTGTCCGGCTTCACAATGCAAGGTTTGTAAACCCTGTTAAGCCTTGATTAAGGATCGTACACACTCCCGGTGAGTATGCAACATTGTTTTATCGGTTTGGCTTGCCACTTACTACAGTTTTAGGTTAAGGAGATCTAGCTGTATGTACTTTTCGATTTATGATTTCTTATCAGAATAGCGAGTTGTTTAGTAAATACTGAACGTAAGTCCTAGTACACAAGGGTTAGTTGAGCTGACCGGTTTGACTTGTTGACTTTATTTGACTTTGAATTGACCAGAATTTGACGGTTGTCACATCATCCCCCCGTTAAAGGGAATTTCGTCCCGAAATTTGCACTTCGAATGGGGATCCAAGAATTTAGAGGAAAGATGGGGGAAACTTTTCGTAGTACAAGAAATTGATTATGGTGAGGAATAACTCGCCCGATGTCACATGATTATTACTATGCATGCTTTAATCGATGCTAGATTTAACATATATAGAAATTCGGGATTTAAATGTCAATGTTAGAAACACGTACTAATATTTGCGGGCAGTTCCGGGGTGGTTTCTCCCTCGGTGATTGCAAGCACCCTTCCACCACCACCGACATCTCTTGTTCTTGGGCATTCCCTTTTAAAGTGTCCCGTTTCTCCACACTTGTAACAGGTTGGGCTTACTCCAAAGCCAGGGACCTGGTTGATGGGTCGTGCTGGTGCCTTACAGAAACGAACAGTGTGTCCCTCTCTGTCGCAGTTTTTGCAATGCATCTTTCGGCAAGCCCCAGTGTGATGGAAGTTACACTTGTTGCATTTCGGAAGTGTTCCAGCGTATGGTTTCATGGGAGTTGGCGTGGTGAGGGTTGTGGCAGCATGAACAGCAATGATATGTTGCTTCTTAGCGAGGCCTTGGGCTGATTGGTCCTTCTTGTTGTCCTAAAACTTTCTTTCGCTGTTCCCTCCTCTTGCTTGGGTAAGGGTGGTTGTCATAGTGTCATGGTTGGCATGATGGTCAATGAGTTGTTGTGCTAACTCCTTGGTGCTGTTGAAGGTAGTTGGTCTTGAGGCCAGCACGCTATCTTGAATTTCGGGGGACAATCCCTAGAGGTATCGCTCCAACTTTTTGTCTTCCGGGGTGACCATAGCGGGACAAAGGAGTGCTAGATCACAAAATCGGTTGGTATAAGTTGTAAGGTCGGAGCCTTCCATTCTGAGATTCCATAATTCTTGCTCCAGCTTTTGCACTTCACCTCTTGAGCAATATTCCTTCGCTTATGTTGTAGAAGCTTCGGTCTCCATTAAATAGCATGGCTTGGTCTTGTTCTTTGCTCCATGTTTCCAAGCACTCTACCCAAGGAGGCGTCGAGCCTTGAAAAGTTGGACAAGGGTTAGGATTTGGAACAAGAGTCATTGGGGTTAAGTTCTCCACTTCAGGATCGGAGTCAGAACCATCAGCATAGCCTTTAGTTTGGTGACCATTCCCAGGGGTTGGGTAATCATTCTCTGGCTCCTCTCCGGGCCATTTGGTATTGTCGTGGTTAGGGTAGTATGGGTCGTCGTGTGGATGGAATCCAGCCATGATATCTTCGCGAGAAATGGGGATATAAGAAATAACTAAGCAAACGTACTAATTAGCTAATTATATGATGATCTTTATCAGGTACTTCAATGCATTGTTTAGTGCATACTAGTCATATGTATTTGGGACAGGATAGACCTTCGAATAAGCGACCCTAACTCTAAATCCCCAAATCCAACGAGAACAGGAAGTAAAGCAAAGATCCACAGATTCTAAGTCTATGACATCCTGGATACATATAATTTTAATGTATCCCCTAAGCAATTATTGACTTATTGATAAAAATCTATTTTGTTCTCAGATAAGTAATTATAATAATGCCAAAATACCCCTATGGTATTTCATTGTGGTAATGTTGGTAAGTTTTTAGACTTGTTGCCACATCACAACCATTCTTGGGCATATGCTAATCACTCCTCAGACCAGCATAGTTGATCAGGCTATGCCACTCCCAAGACTGACCATACATCCCCAGGCTTACCTGTGATATCCAACAATCATTACTTTTGTTTTGTCCTAGAATGATGCTGACCTTAGTATGTATGCATGCATGTATAATTTTAATAAAAGCTATTTATTCCTAAAGGTATAGTGGTTTTGATAACTTAAAATCAGAGACCTTAGTCCCAATGCATTTATAGTTTGTATATCTTATGTGGTTCGATATACTTAGCTCACTATAAACAATGCTCTGATACCAATCTGTCACACCCCCAAACCAAGGATGGCGGAAACGTCCGGGGGTGGAGGACTTCATGTACAGTATCACAACAACGAATATAATAGTGCTCAAAGTAAATACAACCACCATATATATAATTGAAAAAGTTACACCAAAGTATATGTTTACATGTTTCAAAAACAATTACATTATGATGACAAAAATAAATTGTTGACGGTTTAACGTCCCATCCTCAAAGTGATGAAGTTTTCCTGTTTCACTGATTTCCTGAGAATACAAGTAGTTTTGAAAAGTGTCAACAATTAAGTTGGTGAGTTCATAAGAGTTTTGTTTGAAGTAGAAACCGTTTTCCTTGTAAAATCGATATAGTTTGATTTGCAGAAAATCCAATATTTTCTTAGTTAAGTGTGAATAGAAATATTCCTTTATGATGCATTAATGAACCCTAGAATGACCCGTAGAGTTCCTCTATAATCGTCCAGCGTATATAAGTTATATAAGATTTAAATTAGATAAAAACGTTGAATATAGTGGGTCTGCCCTAGGTCCACAACCCAACGAGGAACAGGAGATGAGGCGGGCACCACCAATTCTAGGCCAATCAAGACTAAATTCTTATAGGACTCAAACATATACGCTCAACGATTATAGTTGAAGTCTAACAATTCTAGATGAAATATAGTTTGATTTCTAGAAAATCCAATATTTTCTTAGTTAAGTGTGAATAGAAATATTCCTTTATGATGCATTAATGAACCCTAGAATGACCCGTAGAGTTCCTCTATAATCGTCCAGCGTATATAAGTTATATAAGATTTAAATTAGATAAAACGTTGAATATAGTGGGTCTGCCCTAAGTCCACAACCCAACGAGGAATAGGAGATGAGGCGGGCACCACCAATTCTAGGCCAATCAAGACTAAATTCTTATAGGACTCAAACATATACGCTCAACGATTATAGTTGAAGTCTAACAATTCTAGATGAAATATAGTCTTAATATCATAATAACTATCTTAAGTGAACCTGATACTTTGTATCGGTACCCCCTTTTTGTATAGAGACCCGGCACTTTGTATTTGTACCCCTTTTTGTATAGAGACCCGGTACTTTGTATTTGTACCCCTTTTTGTATAGAGACCCGACACTTTGTATTTGTACCCCTTTTTGTATAGAGACCTGACACTTTGTATTTGTACCCCTTTTTGTATATAAACCCGGCACTTTGTATTTGTACCCCTTTTTGTATAGAGACCCGACACTTTGTATTTGTACCCCTTTTTGTACGAGTATGTTATGTAAATGATCATAAACTATACCTATTATAGTTTATTAAAATGTTTGAAATGTATATGTACCCTAACTATACCTATTATAGTTTAGTATATTTCTTTGTGGTGTTTAAGAATCCCATTCTATGGAAGTCAAATGTATAGTACAATATAGCTATGTTTAACT
This sequence comes from Lactuca saligna, assembly GCF_052625555.1. Lineage (NCBI taxonomy): Eukaryota > Viridiplantae > Streptophyta > Magnoliopsida > Asterales > Asteraceae > Lactuca > Lactuca saligna. The sequence continues at coordinate 70,448,710 of NC_136420.1, read as the reverse complement.
TGTTTTGTCTTGTACTAATGATTATGATGGAGGATTCTTATAAATTCAGCAGGTAATTTCCTATTATATAAATATATCATAACAAGAAATACATGTAATGTATGAAGTTATCAAAGTTTTAACACTTTGCTCAACATGTTACAAAGTGTTTAGATAGTTAGAAGCTGTTAATTAATTCTTAGTCTTTCAGCACTGTTTTAGAAAAATCATAGAAAAATCATACGAAGTCGAAAACTAGATCCGTAAATTCTGAGAGTTCACAAAATGTGTCTAGTTTACTCATAATTTTTATCAAGATTTTTAATGACCTCAAATTTGGGTGAAAAGTTCCATAATCACAGACTGGTCTGGATTGGTGTTTGAAATGATAGGCAGTTTTGTAAAATTCACCATAAATTGTAGAAAGATCGTATGGAGATGTGCAAGTAGTCATTTGAAAGCTACGAACTTTAACTATTTGCACCTTGTAAAGTTTTGAAAAATAAAATGTTTAATTTGTCCAAAACAGTCCGTGAATGGAGTTGAACTTTTCTGATGAAGGCTGTTAGAAAAATTTAGTTATGTTCTTGGTGTTTTAACTTGTATTCTCCCCTTGAAAACTTGAGAAAACATGAAAATGTAGGGGTATGAACTCACCTTGAGTGATTTCAGTAGATAAGTGTTGAAGAAGAGAAGTGTTCAACCCAAGAACACTTGAAGAATCACTTGAAGATTCGAAGCTCTAACGCTAATATGATGGAGTTTGTGTAAGATATTCATGATTTGAGTAGAATGAAGTGAAATAATCATAAGGAGGATGAATTATACTTACTAAGAGTGGAAGAACACTTGAAAATCAGCCTTGAATCTCGAAATTGGATTGGAAAAAGTTTGAGAGAAAAGTGGTGTTTGATACTTAGTGAAATGAGCGCAAATGAGAGAAATGAGGAGAGAGGATGTTTGTTCCAGCTCTAAAAACATGGGAATGAGTGTAAATTGAGTGTAAGGGACATTGAAGTGACCTAGGTAAGGTGGGGAGGTGTGGTTAGTCAAAGAGTGGGTGTGGGGTGGTTGCTTGTGTCATTGGATAAGGCAAAGTCAACACTCCACCTCTAATAATTCACCCGTTTGATTTTTATTATTTAGATAATGATTTTCATCAAAATATGTTTAAATTATGAATATTTAGAGTTTATTATGTTAAAATATAATTTCTGGAGAAAATCCCGCTTTAAAATCACGAAAAACGGGCTTAAAATGTTAAAAATATAAAAAATGGGCTAAAAATGACAAAATTCTGAAATCTGGCCGAGTTTCGGTCTTCTGATGTTGAAACTGAGAGGAGAGAGGGTAGAAACCGAGAGGGGAGAAGAGAGAAAGCAGAGACCGAGAGGTGGGAGAAGAAACCGAGAGAAGAGAAAAGAGGGAGCAGAGACCGAGAGGTGGGAAGAGAGAACAGAGAGGCGCGAGAAGACAGAGAGGAGAGAAAGAGACAGAAACCGAGAGGTAAGAAGGCCGAGAGGCGAACAGAAGCAGAGAGGCGGGTAGAGAGACAGAGACCGAGAGTAAGCGAGGAGACAGAGAGGCGGAAGGCGAACAGAGAGTGCGAGAAGCGATAGAGACCGAGAGGCCGAGTAGTGACAGAGAGGCGGAAGGCGAGAAGGAGCAGAGACCGAGGCTCGGTCTCGCATGCCTCAGCCAACAGAGGCTCGGTTCTGGTCCTAAGAGGCCTCTCTTCTTGGTTTCGGTTCCTAAAGCCTATTTTTCTCGTTTTCACTCCGTTTTCAGCCGTTTTTGACCTGGTTAAGAGTCGGAATGACCCGAATGATTCTAAAAAGTTATGGGAACTTTTGAAAGAGATTTAGGAGAGATTTCACATACCTGGAGAGATTTGGGAGAGATTTGACATTCTTGGAGAGATTTCTCATACAAAGAGATATATGCGAGAGATTTCACATACTTGGAGGGATTTGGGAGAGATTTCACATTCTTGGAGAGATTTCTCATACAGAGAGATATTTAAGAGAGATTTCACATACTTGGAGAGATTTGGGAGAGATTTGACATTCTTGGAGAGATTTCTCATACAGAGAGATATTTGAGAGAGATTTCACATACTTGGAGAGATTTGGGAGAGATTTGACATTCTTGGAGAGATTTCTCATACAGAGAGATATTAGAGAGAGATTTCACATACTTGGAGAGATTTAGGAGAGATTTGACATAGAGAGAGATAAAGTGGAAAACGATTGAGAGAGGTTCCATGTGTGACAATTGTGAGTGTCCGGCTTCACAATGCAAGGTTTGTAAACCCTGTTAAGCCTTGATTAAGGATCTTACACACTCCCGGTGAGTATGCAACATTGTTTTATCGGTTTGGCTTGCCACTTACCACAGTTTTAGGTTAAGGAGATCTAGTTGTATGTACTTTTCGATTTATGATTTCTTATCAGAATAGCGAGTTGTTTAGTAAATACTGAACGTAAGTCCTAGTACACAAGGGTTAGTTGAGCTGAACGGTTTGACTTGTTGACTTTATTTGACTTTGAATTGACCAGAATTTGACGGTTGTCACACAAGGGAAAAGTCCCCGATAGCACTCTCAGCGGTCCAAAAATCATTTGTGAAACTACAGAGAAGATCATACGAATCCGAGAACGACTAAAAGCTTTGAGAGATCAACAAAAGAGCTATGCCGATAAGAGAAGAAAACCATTGGAGTTCCAAGTGGGAGACCGTGTTCTATATAAGGTCTCACCCTAGAAAGGCATAATATGCTTTGGAAAGCGTGGAAAGCTAAATCCCAGATACATAGGACCGTTCAAGATCCTTGCTAGGATCGGTCCTGTAGCATACAAACTCTGTTTACCTCAAGAGGTTGACAACATCCATCCCGTCTTCCACGTCTCGAATCATAAGAAGTGTTTATCCGATGAGAACCTTATGATCCCTCTCGATGAGATTGAAATCAACAAGAACCTAAACTTCAAGGAAGAACCAGTCGAAATCATGGACCGGGAGATCAAACGAACAAAGCAAAGCCGCATCCCGATAGTGAAGGTTAGCTGGAATGCCAAGCGGGGACCTGAATTCACTTGGGAGCGTGAGGATTCAATGAAACAGAAGTACTCCCATCTTTTTCCAAATCCATGATTTGTATTCTATGTTTGAATTTCGGGATGAAATTCCCTCTAACGGGGGATGATGTGGCAACCCGAAATTTCTTTTTGTGCGAACCATTTAAAATTTATCAATTCAGATTTATTTTTGCTCTCGTTAGCATTATATTGGGGTCTAATTGAATAATCTAAGCTTAGTACAATCAATGTTTGGATCGAAGAACGAGTTTCTAAATCGTAACATAGCATCTGGGCCAAACACCCATTCGAGAGGAGTGTACGGCCGCAAACTCGAGTTTCTAAATCGTAACATAGCATCTTCAAGCATCTTTCAAGTGTTCTTGACTTGAAACTCCCCATTTTCAAACTTCCTCCACAAGAAATCAAAAAATGTAAGTTCATACCCCTAAATTTTTCATGTTTTCTTCAAGTTTTAAAGGTGGTGGGGGGGGGGGGGGGATGGGGGGGAATTCAAGTTACAACACTAAACATAACTTAAACATAAAAGACAGCTTTCTACATAAAAGTTAAGTCCTGTTCACAGACTTTTTTTGACTATCTTAAACTTATTATTTTTCAAAATTGTACAATATGAAAATAGTTCAGGTTTATACCTTTTTAAAGACTACTCACACGCATTCAAACAATTTTTCTACAATTTATGATGATTTTTACAAAACTGTCTATCGTTTTAGAAATGATTTCGGACTAGTCTTTCAAGATGAACAATTTCACACTAGTTTGAGACCACTAAAAATCATAATAAAATTATGAACAAAGTAGACTTGTTTTCTAAACTCTTATAGTTTACGGATTTAGATTTTGTCTTACGAGGATTTTTCAATAATTTTTCTAAAAACAGGAATAGAAAAAGTTAAACTAGAACAATGGTGTACAAATTATTAACACTTTGTTACATGTTGAGCAAAGTATGTAATAAAATAAAGATAAATGTTTCATGTTATTGTACTTCCATAAAAAGATAATAATCACACGTATAAGGGTTTTTCATCACTACAAACATATATGATAAACTATAATAGGTATAGTTTATGGGTATTTCATACTACAAACTTACATATTATTTTACTAATTTGGATAACAATACAAAAACAAACATAATAACTATCATAGGTATAGTTATGGAAGAAACACACTAGGATCTAACTATGAAAAGGGTAATACATACGATTTATCATTATAAAAATACTTTTCATTATTCTACATGTAACCGTCAATATAGCTTTGTGAGACACACTTCAAGTACTTATCTAAGTGCTAACGAAAGTCCTGAAATTATAAAACAGATTCTCCTGGAGGGAGAGCGTGCATTTTTGTATAGATCTATATGGGACTGACAATCTCGCACCCTGACTATTAGCTACAGTTGGAATGGAAGTTCTGGGGTGACAAATGTCATGAACGATTTTCGACGCCAGAAGAACGTCGTACCAGGCCATTCGTCATATTAACATGGTTATAATAACTTACAATTTGGTATTAGCAATACGATTAGCATATGAATACATAAAGAACTTCACATAGTTTTATTTAATAAATAAGATTGTAATAAAAGACTTTACAAACTAGCGAGACATAAGGGACCCCTATTGCTATGTCTTTGATTTCCTTGGGTTATACGCCAGGGTTATACATAAATGATGTCCAATAAGTAGTGAAATGTGTGATCTCCGCATTACTTCATGTTCCTTGTTTGGTTGTGGAGTTAGGATAGAACCACACATTTGACTGTTTTGTTCGATCTTGATTATGTACAACTTGTATACACTAAGTGATTATAGGAGGAGCAAATATGGGACACACCCACATATAAGTACAATAATCTACTTCCTAACATGGAAACTTGCAAATTTTGGAGGAATAGTTATCCACGTGTATACATACATAAGGTTTGCATATAGTTACCTCCACATTATACTACTTTTCTAGTACAGCGTAAATTACATTCCAAAAAGGACCATTATTTTTAACTCCGTGATTACTTAGTGAATATGTTAGAGTTATACACAATGAAGACCCAATATGCAGTAGAATGTGTGACTTCCGCCTTACTTCTTGTTCATTGTTTGTTTGTGGAATTAGGGCAGAACCATACATTCGACTGTCTGATCGATCTGGATTATATATAACTCATATTCACTAAGTGATTGTTGAAGGAACTTGTATGGTTCACGTTGCTTACATTTTATCTACTAAGAAAGTATTGGATTTTCTGAAGAAACACACTAACGTTTTCAAGGAACAAAGAACATATTTTCAAATACAAAAAATTTTATGAACTCACTAACTTAAATGTTGATACACTTTCAAAACCACTTGTATTCTCAGGGAACCAGTGGACAGGTACACATATAGGTTTCGAGAAGACGGAGTATAATAGCTTCAAGTCTAAGTTTTTGCTATTCACTTTTGAAATTAATCATATGTAATTCGAATACAATGTAAACACTCTATTATCAATACAATTGTTGTTGTTGCTTTGATTACTATTTTTCATTTGTGATGATATTACATGACGTCCTTCGCCCCCAAATGTTTTCGCCATTCCGGTTTGGGGGTGTGACAAAATGGTAGCAGATTTCGATGGACTTCATCACCAAGTTTCTGAAGACAGAAAAGGGTTATGATGATGTTTGGGTCATCGTGGATCGGTTGACCAAGATTGCCAATTTCATGGCGATTCGGGGAAGATCTTTGACCGAGAAGTTAGCCGATGTGTATATTTGCAATATCGTTGCTCGTCATGGAATTCCGGTCTCCATTGTTTCTGATTGTAATGTTTGGTTCACCTCCCGTTTTTGGTAGAAGTTCCATGAGGAACTGGGCATGAGGTTGCCCTTCAGCACAGCTTATCATCCGCAAACCGACGACCAGAGTGAGCGGACGATACAGACTCTTGAGGATATGTTGTGAGCCTATGTCATTGACTTTGGTGGGATCTAGGACTCCTACCTACCTCTTGCAGAGTTCTCTCCTACAATAATAGCTTCCATTCCAGCATTGGTGCTCCGCCTTTTGAGCTCTTGTATGGGCGGAGATACCATACCCCAGTCTTCACTGTTACAAAAACATGTTCCAAACATAATAACCATCTTTTGTTCCAAAATAATAATAATTCTAACTAAAAGTAATAGAAATATGATTTAAATATATAATGAAATATGCATGCATCACTACCAAGTGATTGGATATGTCATTCATGAGGTCCTGAAGTCGACATGTTCCAACTTGGAATAGGATGTGCTAACCTTGGAGAGGATGTGTCATCCCTTGATCAAGATGTGCCATCCACACGCCTGATCTGACATCTTGATAAAGGATGCGCCACTTGGTTCCTTGATATGCCAAGGTATCCCTTGATGAGTTGTATATATGAAGTCCCCTATGATGCTCAATATTGTTTAAGGAAGCTCAGAAGTTGAAGATGCTCAAGGATTATTGCTTGATGCACCACCATGATGGTTGATATGTCATGGTGATCTCGATGTGTCGCTCTTGCATCATAATGTGTCACTAGGGTCATGATGTTCCATCATGTGTGTTGTTGATGCTAATGGGTTGTATGAAATGGATAAATGTTCTAGAAGATGTTGCATGGTAGAATGTGATTGGTTGACACCTTTCATGGACCTATAGGCCAATTGGCTTGGCCCATTCGAGTTTTAGGTCTTATCCCTCTGTTATAAATAAGGATACATGCTAAGTTATTTAAGGGTCGATAACTCTAGAGTGATAGGCGAATCTCTGTGAAATTGTAATTGTAACCTTTATTTGAGAACTCTGAAATAAAAAATACTCTCCTCCTGCATGTGGACATAGGTCACCTTGACCAAACCACGTAAATACTATGTCTTGTGTGCTTTTGGTTTTGCGAGTTATTCGCTTTACTTCCTAACAACTCCAACGGGAGTAAGGTCTTGGACGGAAAAAGAAGAAACCATTTTAGCGAATTGGATTTTAGCTAGCCAAGACCCAATCGAAGGAAGTGCTCAAACATGAGATACATTTTGGGAAACCATTTGAAACATCTTCACATTATATGGAGCAATGTGTTTATCAGGATGTCGATCAAATTACGTCAAAGTGGTGTGATATGTTGTTAAAAATTACTAAATTCAACGATATTCACAACAACCTCGTGAACATACAAAATAGTAGGGCCGCTGACTTTGACTTTCCCACGACGCTCAAAAAATACCAAGAATCGTAACCTACATATCAACCTTTTCCATATTTAAATGTTTGGTACGAGTTAAAGAAGTGTCAAAAATGGTTTCATGTCGACGAATCGGGTTCTTTCAATTCGAAGCGCTCGACACTCATAACAATCGGACGACAAACATTTGTCCACATCAACGATTAATCTTGAAGTGAAAGAACCACTACGACGACTTATAGGAAGAATTAAAGTTAATAAGGTGGCTTGTGGTTTGGGTTTGAAAATGTTGAAAGCAACTGGTATTGATCAAAATGAAAACAAAATTAACCGATAGGTCGAACTTCAAACTCGAAAGGTTGAGATCATGGAGAAAACCAATAAATAAATAAATAAACGATTTAGAAATTTCGAAGATGAAAGTTGACGACTAGGAAGAGGGGATTTAAAAAAATTTCTTGCGGTGAAACGAAGCATCAAAGAAAAATATAAAAAATACGTATATTTAGTTTTCAATGTTCAGTAATTTATTTTTCTATGTTTGTGTGCTTTTGTCCGATGGGGACCATTTTATGGTTTTTTATTTTATTACATTTCACATCATATTTAAATATAATAAGTGCAATAAATGTAATAATAAATTCATATCAATTTCATTAATTGATTTTTTTCTAATTTCAAAATTTCTAAATTAAAATTTCATTAGTTTCTTTTATTTATTAATTTAAATTATATGTTTAAATTAAAAAAAAATTTAATAATTCAATATTTTTCGTATTTTTTTGTTAATTCAACATCTTAAATGTTTATAATTTCATATATCTAATAAAAAGATATTAAATGTATATAATTTCGTATATCAAAAAAAAGAATGTGCATATATGTTTTCGGGATGCGAGCGGCATAAGAATCAAATCGCGATTCACGACATATTTTAGCGACACAAATGGTCACATTGTTATAAAAATTGAAAATAAATATGATTGGGTGATATATGTCGAAAAAATATGGCTATTTTATTGAATAACTATTTCTACAAAAATTGATTCATGATAATCGGATTTTGCGTGTGTGAGTGAAGTGTGATTTGAACCACAAAGCCCAAATATATAAGCCCATTAAATGATACCTACCAATAAATGAAAACATTTTTTTTTGAAGGAGTAAATTTTTTATAACTTCTTACTATTTATGTTTTTATAAATAAGCATCTTAAATATTACTAAAAGAGAAACTTTATTGATTGTATTTCAATTTTATTTTTTCCACACTTAGATCAAATTGTTGATATCATCTTCCCCATATGGAATGTATTTAATTTCAATAAATGTTTCCAATCATCAATCAATAACTTACATTCGTTGAAATGAAATGTATTTTAATTCTAATAAAAGATTTCCATATTTTACATCTTGAATTTTCAGTTATGAAGATTTTAATATGATCAATTTTAAAAATATATTACTAACAAATCATTTCAATCAAAGCCTTAATATCAACCATTAATATAAATAAAATCTTTTTTTATTAGGAAATCATTAATACCGAAAAATCATTTTCAAATTATCACATACATATACGATTCATCATTGAATCCGCGACTCACATTTATTTTCAATTGTTTCTTTTCTTCAAACATTTTCCTACAACATCGTTAATATTGCTTGTAACTTCCATCATCATTCTCTGCTATCAACATTCGCTCTTGTGCGCTAGAAGGTCAGTACCTTCTTTCGCTTTTTATATTTTTTTCGATCATTTTTTGTTCCTATATATGTATTCATATATTTCGATTTTTTTTGTCACAAATTACATGAAATCAGTTAACTACTTTTCTGAAACTTTTCAAATAAACATGAAAAGGTATTATGTATCTTTAACAAAACAAAAATTAACTATCCTGGGAACTGACATTAATTACGAAAATGTTACTTTTATATATTAGAGATGATTATGATTTTTTTTAAAAATTTTTATGTCATAAGAATCCGGTTAATTTTGGCATGATTTTAAAATATCATTGAAATTATTATGTTTTTATATATCATATCAACCTACTTTTTTATCTTCGTATAGTAACAATAAAATTTATTAATTTACACAACAAATATAGATATTTCAAATTTTGTAATATTATTATACCTTACAAAATACAACTCCTTCCAAAATAAATTTTCGTCAGTAATTTCATCTATAATTTCAACAAATTTAAATTTGTATTTTCTTTATATAATTTTTTTTTAATGATCCTATTTTTTTCTCCAAAAGTATATCAAACATTTACGTTTTAGATAATGCTACCCTATTATAATTATTATTTTCCAAAAGTATATCCGTTTAATGAGGAATTTGATATAATAAAGGAAGTGAATGTTAATTAAAATGATATATATATTCCATAATTATTACATGAGTTTATTAAAAAAAAATTAATATCAAGGTGTAAACATTAAACATTTTTAAAGTGAAATTTCAGAATACATACAAACAATAATGTTGTACAATGAAATATAAAATTGAATATACTGGAAAAAAAACACTATTAGAGCAGTCAATCTTGAAAATAACATAGTTATGGAAAATTATAAAGTAAGATTAAAATTATAAGATATTAGGAGATTTGTAAAAAGTACATTTAGTAAAAGCGTTACGGTTATTAGAAAAAATAAGACCGTTAAGATTAGTGAAAATACAATATATAAACTAAATTATCACAATAGTAATGAAATGTCATTATTTGATATTTCATATAATTGACAGATATATCAAATTAAATTGATATACTAAAATTATTCAAAGTTGCGCCAAAACTAATGCAAAATTTTTACGAACACTAAATAAATAAGAACAAACATAAAAGCTAGCATTTATATTTATAATCAATTTAAAATATACCAATCATGATTTAGAAAAGAATCTTCATTGATGATATACTAAAATTAAATCTATATAACATTTAACATTTTATAAATTATATTACATAACTTTATTTGAATAAATGAAATAGTTGTTAATATTTAATGCAATAGAAAAAACGGTATATTGATTGTTAATATATGTTTAAATTATGTAACATTATTATGCAATGAACGTCTAATTAAAATGCTTATAAATATATAAATATCATAACTATATAAGACGAGGAAAATCGTTCAACTAATAAAACAAAAAATGATGTCTACAAAGAGATCTTTCAATGATTATATATATTTATCGTTTTCAATGTATTTTCTACATATTTCGATAATACCAATAACCATATATTTTTTTATAATCATTATACAATATCTATAAACGATTATATGTTTTTTTATGTGTTTCCCGCGTTTAACGCGGGCTATAATCTAGTTTATTGTCATTTGAGTCTTTAATATATATCGAGTGGAAAATATACTTCTACCGTTTGTCATTCATCACCCTTATACTTTAGTTATATTTCCATTTAACCACTTAAATATATTATAGTTTTAAATATTTTTTATTTTTATAATAAATATTTATTTATATTAAATATTTCATAACATTTCGTTTATAAAGTATAAAATTATAATGACTATTGAACTTTTTTCAATCTTTTTTATGAATTTTTCAGAATAGTTTTTTGTATTAGTTTTTTCGAACGGTATTTTGTAATATATTTCTTTTGAAACAACATATTGTAATATTTTTATAAATTAAAATATAATGTGTGTTTAAAAAACAAATAATTAAATAAGGGGGTTTTATAGAACATTTTAGATATGTATGTGTAAATTAGTTAACTATTAATAATAATAAAAAAGCTATAAGAAGATGTTAATAATTGGAGAGATTATTTAATTAGAGGTTAAAGTTTTTAGAATTATGATGTGACAATAGTTTTAAATCTTACTATAGCTTAATCATTGGAGATGCTCTAATGACTTAGGTGATGCCGTTCTTTTTTTAAAAAAATTATTTGAGATTTTTTTTTTGTTACGTATCACAGGCAAGTAACAATTTTCATCTCACAACTGTTTGTTTTTTAGAAGTCTTCTGAGAAATTTTTTTGACGTGTGTTCTGTTTAGGACAGTAACTGTATTCTCTTTCTTTTTTTGATGAATCTTTGTTATATATTGTTGAAATCTTGTAGAATTCTTGTTCCGCCTTATTTTGTTTTGTTTTATTTTAACTATTGCTAAATTAATTTTGTTCATTTTTTTATATTGAATAATGATAATTTATTGCTGAAATGTCATACAATATTAAGTTTTCGGTATTAAAAAACTATTTTTCTTATATAAAACCAATTTATTATTTTTTTAATATCTGCAGCGGTATGCATAGGTTAAAAAACACAAACACGTTTTTTATTACATTCTTCATCCGTTTGATCCATATTTTCTACTGCAAAGGATTACAAAGAAGATCCACAAACTCCATAAATTTTTATTTCACAAAAAAAAAAAAAAAAAAAAAAAAAAAAAAAAAAAAAAAACACCTTACCTTAATTGTGTCTATACCATCCACTTTTATGTTGCAATAATTTATAGTTTCTTTTAGACAATTGATAGTTTGATACCTCTACTATAGTACTGTTGAGTGTTGATCCCGATAGTTAGGTTTAAAATATGATATTGATGTAACTTGGTACGCGTTTTCTTTCCTTTTCTCTAGTCGTTCTCTTTTAAAATATCTTCGGTCGTTACTAAAGCACCGACATTAGAAAACATACAAATCAATAAATTATAAAAATATTAAATTATATCATTTTTTAATTCATATCATTTCGTCTAAAATCTAATAAATACTTTATTTTCTGCAGGGATGTATTTATTCTGCGAAATCAGAAAGATGTGCATGTATCGTCCGATAGTGGAAACAATTTAATGCCCACATATTCCAATACTCTATAACAACATGGAAAAGACAAAAAAGGACAGAACGACTGGTATTATTGATGGTACTCTCTGCAGTGTCACTTGTACATCATCGGAAGGTAGACAAAATGTTGATCGCTACATCTCTCACATGTCCTTCGTCCTACAAAACTACATATCTCCCCCACCATGTGCCCTCTAATGTCCTAATCTAAAGATAATGACAAGATTAGCGTTTTTAACGATAATGAAGTTTTTTGTAATATATATTTAGTTTTTATAATATATATTTATACTAACATCAACATATTTACGTTGTCGTTTTCTTCTATTTACACTGTTGTGGTTTTAAAAATCTATTTCAGATCAGTTTTCACTAATTGGATAGATTTTTTTAAGTTTAATGCAAATAAAATATTAAAAAGTTCAATTAGGTTCTTAAAACTGCAACGACTTGATAATAAATAAATTGGAATTATAATGTTGTAACAAAAAAAAATGTTAAATGGAAGAATTAGTAAATCACTCTTGTTTATTTGTTCATTATAATATCCTACTTCTATTCAATTATGTTACGATATTATCTTTTTAATTTATGTTTAAGCATGGTTTGGTTAAAAAACTATCCAATTATTACATTATTATATTCCTTTTTTATTATTATTAGAACGTAGGTACATTTTTCAAAATATAATGTTGCAATAGAAGGAAAGGAAAATAACATGCTAGAATACTAAAAAAAATAACAAAAATAAGTTGTTATTTCTTGGATCTAACTTTAAAAAGAAATAAAAATATGATACCATAACAAATAAATAAAGAAATAAATGATAATTTGCTGTTTCTTGTGTTTACCTTATTGTAAAATGTTGGATGACATTAGCCCTTTCAGAATCTTGATAACATCATATGCTACTTTTAATGGGAATTGTAACAAATGGGTACAAACTAAGACGATAAAGAACCTAAAATAATCATTATTTTCTTTTAAGAAAAAACAATACAAAAAATCAAGATTTACATACAATTAAACAAGTGAATTACACATTTCACGAATGCCAAATTCCCCTGATCATGCTTCGGAATCGATTCGATGATAAATTCCTAACAATCTTTTTAGCATCTAAAACTTGATCCTCCGCAAGTTTTTCAATATTTTTCAAATACCCAGAGCTTAAAATTTTCTTTCTGCCATCATTACAGAAAGTCAATGACATGATTATAGAAAGTAGATTCTTTCTATTACCTGAATTCCCTTCATCCGGATTGACCAATTGTAGAAGAAAGTTCACATTTTGATCATTTTGCACGAATCTTTTTTGGTTTCTAGGCACAACCACCAATCGGAAAAGTGTCTCTGAAGCCATTTCTCGTGCCTCAAACGACTTCGCATCAAGAAATTTCACCATTTCTGGCATGAATCCTGCATCACCCATGGCTTTCTTGAACTCATCGGAAGACCCACATAACCAAAACGCAGCTCTCAAGGCTGATTCTTGGATCGAAACCTCACCGTTTTTAAGAAAATAAAGTAAATGATCGATAAAGTTGTAATTTTTCAAACTGTTTATGTACCCAATTGAATCTGAACATAGGATTATTAAAGCCCTCATGGATTTCTCTCGGGATTTGGATGAATATGAAGATTTTGGATCGAGTATGCGAACAAGAACACGAATCCCACCTTCGTTTACAATCAAACCTCTTATAAATTCGTTCCCAGAAGCCAAAACTTGAATGAAGTCGATGGCACTTATTTGTGAAGCTTCGTTTTTGGACTTAACAAGCTTGATGGACATTGGTATTGCGCCTTCTTCAACAAGAAATCTTTTAATTTCATCAACACCTATGAGATTTCGCAACACCCCACATGCTAAACCTACCAATTCTCCACCAGCAGCATCATCACAACCACTCCCACAAATCTTTAATAATGCAGATGCCCCACCATGAGCGGAAACGGACCATGCGTTATCGGAATTTGCAGTGACTTTCATCAAACACCTGGTGGACAGTTCTTTCCCCAAATCACTTCCAGTCTCCAAAACTCTAATCAATGGGGAAATGACACCGGTTCCTACCAAAACTCTCTTGTATGAATCAAACCCAGAAAGCGTAGCCACCGATTTTAATGCCTCTTCTTGAATTTCGATTTCTTTTGAATTCAGGAACTTCATTAGAACATGAACAAGCCCGTCAATTTCCATTGCGATTTTTACATACCTTTCATCTTCTTGAATGACTTCATTGAAGCTAACCAGAGCTTGTTTCTTCATCTCAATGCGACCAATCTTGAATCTGCATAACAAATCTTTAACATAAAACTGGATGTCATCTCTAGATGCTGTGGGTGGAGGTCTTGAAACGACAATTGCGTAATTACTATTTGATAAAAGCCCCTCTGAATTAATAAATTCAGACAAAGACTTAACGCTACTGTCGAATTTCACAAAAATAATATCAAGATCACTCTGCATTAATAGCTTCCCACTGTAGGAATGTTCGATACATTTCTGAGCCAAATTGATGGAACAATCTGTTGTTTCTTTAATGGACCGTATGATGCCGGAGAGAGTTGGGTGGTTGTCGGCCGAAGCTTGAATTTCCGGAGGGAGAGAGGCGAGGATGGAGAGTATCTCGTCTAGCTTGCTTCTTATCACTTTCCATTTTGATGAGAAGACTTTGGTTGAGTGGGAGAGGACGATTAGAGAAGAGATTTGATCAGTCGCATGCCGGAGTCTTAAATTTCCGGTGTTTGTTCCGGGAAGGTTGGCTTTCTCTTCTACCATGTCGGCGTTGTATTAATTTTGAAATAAACCCATTTTCCGGCTGAGTTTCCGCAGTGATGATTGCCTGGATTCCGGTGACTTGTTGGAGGATTCTGAAGGTGAAGTAATGAGAGCGAGACATAGCCGAAGATCTTATCCGATGTATAGGTAACAGAGGAGGGTAGGATCTAATTTACTGAATTACCCTTTGAGGTTTGTGATAAATTGATACTACTGTAGACAAAGAAAGGTTATTTCGGTAATTTAACATTGGTTATTTCGGTAATTTAACATTAAAGAACAAAATGGTGGGATGGTAAGTTGGGGTTAGTTAGAGTTGTCGCTGATTGTTATGTGATATAAATTTACATTTAAAAGAAATATATATACATAGAAGTCAGTTTAGCATACTTGAACCTATATATATATATATATATATATATATATATATATATATATATATATATATATATATATATATATATATATATATATATATATATATATATATATATAAATATAAAGAGAGAGAGAAATGATCATTTGAAAACTTATAATTTCCTGACAATATGAGAAATAAAAGTGGAGCGTTGGATCAAAAAAATGGATGGTCAAGATGTACACAGAGAGAGAGAGAGAGAGAGGAATGATCATTTGAAAACTTATAATTTCCCGACAATTTGAGAAATAAAAGTGGAACGTTGGATCAAAAAAATGGATGGTCAAGATGTACTGTGACATTTTTGTAAATAAGTGGAAAAAAATAAAGGGACGGGGGCATCAGAATTAAATGGAATCAGGGGCATTTTGGGTTATAGAAATTGACTCATACACATACGTCTTCGATCACCATTCCTTATCAGATCTCTATCTCTCTCTCTCTCTCTCTCTCTCTCTCTCTCTCCACCGTATATCTTCCCCTCGTCTCCATCCTCCCTCAATCGTTCCACCTCTATGTCCGTCGACAATGAACGTTGGCTACCAATCAACAATCTTTCATATCCAGATCATCGGTGAAGAATTTACGAACCTATAGATCGACAATGTTTGTGTTCACCTTCAATTGCAATATTTGAAGCCCTAAATTGCCTGATTCATGATCATCGATTCATCGAGATCGATCAACAATGATCTCTCATGTTTTTGTAAGCTTCAATTTCTCATCATTGATCAGCTCCTGGGATCAAAAAGTCAAGCGTATGACCATGGAAATTCATTTAGGAATGTATCAAAGCACTTGATAACGACCATGACCATATTCCTTTTAGAGGAAGTAAACTCATTGAAGTTCTTCGAGATTCCTTCATTGGAAACTCACAAACTGTTATGATCTCATGCATTTCACCAAATTCTGGATCTTGCGAACACACTCTAAACACATTACGATATGCAGACAGGTGAGAAAATCGATTATTGTTCGTATTTTTCTAAGTGCGTATAAAAAACCTTAATTGATTCGATTTGTGACGAGATTAAGGTTAAGAGACTATCGAAAGGTAACAATTCGAGGAGGGATTTATCGCATTCATCATTTAATCTTTGGAATTCAATCGTGTTGCCTGTATCGCATATTCTTCAACATTTAACCTGTTGCATCAAAATCTTTAAAACAGCATCACCATGCATTCTTCCATTACGTTTTGCTACAAGTTCAGGTATTTTAGCATTGAATGGAAATTGAGTAACTTTTTACGCCTGTTTTCTTTTTCATAGCTCAAACTTGTTTGGTTGCTCTCTTTGCTACATCTAATTAACCAATTGTAACTGGAAATGCATAGATTCCTTTTTTCTTTTTTCGGTAGGGTGATATGTATAGGTGAAGCAAGTATATAAATTTCATCTTGTTGAGGTGACGATATTGTAACGACCCAAAAATCACGACTAAAAATTTCATTTAAAAACATTACTAAAACCATATTTATAAAAACCGCATCATAAATCATAACATAATTTCCGCATATTGATCCAAAACATAATCTTATTATCAGAGTAAACATTCCCAGGCTAACTGACTATGGTGTGTGCACTCCAACCTCTCCGAGCTCCTCTTTTGAAAACTGAGTACCTGAAACCAAAAACTGAAACCTTAAGCACGAAGCTTAGTGAGCTCCCCCATTCTACCACATACCATACAATCAAATCACATACATACTGCCAGGCATTTCTGGGGTGCCCGACCTACCCGATACGACCATTCTGGGGTGCCGACCTACCCGTATGACCATTCTGGGGTGCCATCCTTCCTATGTCAAGCCATTCTAGGGCGTTGACCTACCCATTTCGAGCCATTCTGGGGTGCTGACTACCCTTCGGTCCTAACAACCGAACCTCGGGGACTATTTCACCCCCTACTACTACTACTATCACCTATAACATAACATAAACATATTATCAGACATATCTGGGTGCCTGATCCACCCTTCGGTCCTAACAACCGAACTCAAGGACTATTCCCCTCCTACTACCTCTATCGCATATAACATAACAAGCCAACATGCAAACATATCATTACATACTGTCAGACGTACCTGGGGTATCTGACTACCCTTCGGTCCTAACAAATGAAGTCTACTACTATCACATACAACATATCATGCTAGCATATAACATATCAGGCAGTAGCAAACCTAGATGATATCATAAAGACAATCATCTATCATACGTCTCCTACTGGTGGGCCGACATTGTGACCTTAGACCCACCGGTACTGGAAGGTAACTCACCTGAACTGCTGAGCTCTGCTGATAACCCTCTGGCTACTAACCGAAAACCTTCTGAGCCGCTGCTCCTCTGGCTCTCTGAGCTACCAATATCAAAATGATACTTAGTCTAACAGTCCTCCAAAAGTCAACTAAGTCAACTCCGGTCGAAATCAAAGTCCTGGTCACAGTCAACCTTCCAGGTTGACCCTACTCGCCGAGTTCATAAGCTCAGAAACCCCTTTCATTCGCGACTCGACTCGCCGAGCCAGACCATGACTCGTTGAGTCTACTGATTTCCGAGTTCTGTCCTGTCTAACTCACTGAGTCTTCACCCAACTCACTGATCCAAGTCTTAACTAGAAGGGTTTGGGGTTTCACGACTTGACTCGCCGAGTTCCAAGCAATCTTAACAGACTCAACGATTTGTTCATCCAACTTGTCGTGTCCCTCCTAATCTTCATGCTACTCGCCAAGTCCACTCGAAGGACTCACCGAGTCTATTCAGTCCTTCATATATTCAGAGGCTTTTTGAGTCATGTAGTGACTCCAAACTGTAGATATACTCTTCCAAAGCCTATTCCCACGTAAAGTTGCAACCTTTACGTGCAGCTAAGGAGATCTAGGCTCAAAACACTCCATACTCGGGTTTAAGACAACCATGCTTCACCTACACCCCCAAGACTGATACTTTATGACTCACTAGGCCAGAATAAACTTAGATCTGAAGTAGCAACTTCAGATCTGGAGTTCCAACTCCAATTGGCTCTAGGACATGGCATAAAAGCCCCAAATCTCATGACAAAAAGGAAACTATGAGCAAAGGAGTGAAGATAATGACTCCTCACCTTCAAATGCTCTAAAAAGTCACACCAACACTGGATCTAAGGCTTCCTCTTGCATCATTATGAACTTCCTTCTCTTCCAAGCTTCAAATCACAACACCAAGGCTAGATCTTTGCTCAAAAACGGATATGGTGGCTAGGGTTCGATGTTCTGGATGAGAAGAGGTGTAAAGGAACCCTAAGGAAGAGAATGAGACGTTTAAATAGGCTCCAAGTCCCGGATTTAGGGTTTTCCTCGTTCAGACCAGACTCACCGAGTCCCCTTTGCCGACTCTCCGAGTCGGTTACGTAATTGATCCCCTGGATCTCACTCCGACTTGTTGAGTTCCTCCCTAGACTCGATGAGTTGACCCTTTGACTTAGGTTTTTTTTCCTTTCTTGACCTTTTTGATTTTGGGTGTTACAGATATTGTGTTATTTCAAACACTAATGATATTGGATTTAAACAGTGGCCCCTTTGGAATAATTAAATTCAAATTACTAGTCAATGTATGTAGGAATGATGTTATTCACATTTCACAGTTTTGGTTATGTTTTATGTTTCATTTCCTGTAGCTTCATTGAGAGTTTGTTTTTGGGATAATGTAGAGAATTTAGAGCGGTAACATTTCTATTAGTCAAGAATGGGGAAGTCTCTTGGAAAGTGGATCAAGACTGTGTTTTTTGGGAAGAAGTCATCAAAATTTAATCTCTCAAAAGTAAGAAAAAGGTTACTTTTTGTACATCACTTGTTTGTTCTCTTAGTATGTGATCCTGATAACATCTAATTTTTGCAGGATGCTACTTCAAAAATAACAGTATCCATCACTGGTAAAACACCATCAAACAATTTTGGTGCTGAATCAATGATCATCTCAAGTCCAATGCTCCCTGTAATTGATTCAAGTTATCATAAAGAACTTGAAAAGACCTCAAGTGCTAACTTAATAACCGATTCACGTAAAAATGATTATACAGAACTTGTATAATTGATTGTTGCAATTAAACCCTAGAGTAGATGATGAGTTTGATAAATGATAATGCTAATAGGAGCACAACAACCAAGGTACATGAATATTATTATTATTATTATTATCTTTTTATTTAAAAAAATGTAGAATCTTTACAAACATTCTAATATTTATATTATTTTTTGGACATAAACTAATTATATAGTGCACTAATAATTACCATATGCTTCTTTAGTATTCTATTTTTGAATTTGTGTTGTAGAATTCAGCAAATCTCATATTGTTATAGAAAAAATCACATGTAATTCATATATGGATCACAGGTGATTCACATGTAAATCATAAGTGAATCACATATGAATTACATGAGATTTACATGTAATTCACATGTAAATCACAAGTGATTCACATGTGAATCATACATTCACATTTGAATCACAAGTGAATCACATATATATCACAAGTGATTCACATATAAATCAGAAGTAATTCACATGTAAATCACAAGTAATTCATATATGAATCACATGTAATTCACATATAAAATCACATGTAATTCACAAGTGAATCCCATATGAGTTACATATGAATCAAAAGTGATTCACATATGAATTACATGTGATTCACATGTAGATCACAAGTGAATCACATAAGAATTACATGTGATTCACATGTAAATAACATGTCACTCACATATGAATTACATGTGATTCACATGTAATTTACATATGAATCACATGTAAATCTTATATGATATATGCATGTGCATTTTTGTGAGTGTTCTTGTATTAATCAATTTTTTTTAATTTTCTTTTAGATTTTGAGGAATTTGTGAAAAATATTGAAGAGGTTAAAAGTGATAAATTGAAGAAAATATGAAAATCTTGATATGACGAAATGATAACATTGTGAATCTTCGTAGCATTTTTATTTTTTATATTTTATTCTGTATCAAATAAAGTACTTGTACTATTATGTTTATAGATTGATTAATAAAAATGAGATTTTTATGATTTACTTATGAATATTATAGTATAAGAAATATGCATATATTCATTTGAAAAAAAATATGAATATATACACCTAAAATGTTGATTTTTTTTTTGTTAAAAAAATTAGAGTTTTTTTTTTTTTTTTTTTTTTTTTTTTTTTTTTTTAAATATTCTAATTTTTTTATATAAATTTACTGATTTTTAAAAATTTATATATTTTTTAAAAAGTGTAGCTTTATTAAAAAAAATGCAGTTTTTTGAGAAAATTTCAGTTTTTTTTTAAATTATTGTTTATTAAAAAATTTGTAGTTTTTTTAAATATATTTTTTTTTTTGAAAAAATTGCAGTTTAAAAAAAAATTCAAAATTTTTAAAAATTTATGTTTTCCAAAAAAATTTTAAAAATATGTTGTTAAAAAAATTAATATTATTTTTTTATAAAAAAAATCCAATTTTTTTATAATGTTAATTTGAGAGCTTTTTGTTAATATTTTTCAATAATACAAAAAATTAAGTGGGATTGATATGATGACGATCATGCCCTTAATGATTTGATTTTAATCCAACGCTCCATCTTTAATTCTTAGGTTCTCGGGAAACTATGAGTTCTCAACCGATCTCAACCTTATATATATATATATATATATATATATATATATATATATATATATATATATATATATATATATATATATATATATATATAAGATTTAATGCATAACCACTATTAATAAATAACCAAAAAACCAATCGTGAGCGTAGGAAACCATAATGATCAACGGCCAATGAAATTGATGTGCACTTTTGCATTGGACGCACATACACCATATTATACCAAAAAACTTATCTATTTACCAAAAAAAATCATCTCTTTTTTTCGTTTAAATTTTTTTAGACCATGTTTTTTATCGAAAAAATCAAATAAACATTTGTTCACGAGTTTCCATCCTCTTTCTATAAAGTTCCATTTTGGTATATAAATACAAAAAAATAATCTAAAAAAAATCAACTTCGTTTTATTGTTTTTTTCAATATTTATGTTTATTTTTATCCAAAAAAACTAATTATACCAAAAATCTCAATTATTTTCAATATTAATAAACATCAAACATCGATTAAAAAAATATCGATCGGTTCAGATTCATACTACGAATCTGAATTGTAAATATTTCAACTTAACATTGATAATGTTAATCTGATTTACTATTTCAACTCTTTGTTCATTTACAAATTAATTTAGCGAAATTTACATATGAACTGACATACTTTTCCATGTAATTTTAAAATATTTTAACATTTTGATTACTCATAAATTAGTTTTATAAAATCAACAAATGGATTTATTTACATTGTGAATCCGAAATGTATATATAATTTAATATTCATAATCCACAATGTGAATCTGACTTATTATTATTCACATTGTGTAAATCTGAACTGAAATTTTGATTTTTTTTTTTTTATATAAAAAAATGAACTTTTTTTCACACTGTGAATATTAACAGATTCGCAATGTGAATATGAGCAAATTCGCAATGTGAATCTAAACTTAATGTTTTGTTACATCATTATGAATCTATGTTTAAAGTGTACCAAAACATGTGAATTTTGATATATTTATTTAAAAAATTCAATAAAAAATGACTTTTAAAAAAACAAAGAATTGAAGTGAGTTTTTTTTAGAAAAAAAGTAGTTTTTTATATCAATGTGAATCTTTATGGGAAAATAATGAAAAATAATGAACAATGGTATATTCGGTTTTTTTAGATAAAAAACATGGCCTAAAAAATGTTAAACTAAGAAAATGAAGTGAATTTTGTTATAATCTGGTGCATGTGTGTTCATTGTAAAAGGTTACAAACCTTCATTTTCTCGTTATAGGTTTTAAATTCTGACGCTTTTGAATTGATTCATTGATTAATAATGGTTCTCTATTGAACTTATATATATATATATATATATATATATATATATATATATATATATATATATATATATATATATATATATATATATATATAAGGTTTGTGAGAGTGTTTTACTGTTCATTTGTTTCGAGTATAACCAAAAATATTAAATTCAAATCAAATTATAATTTTTACATCATATAAGGCTAGTGGGTACGGACATTGTATTATAATACCAAAAAAGTATCACCTCATATGTCACATCACTATTGAGGTGCAACAGTTGGAGAGAGAGTTCTCGGATCTCCGCCAAATGACCGAGTCTGTGGAAGAGATCACTACCATGTTCAAGGAGAAGGCATTAATGGTTCTACAATACTTTGTTGATGTGGAGATGTGGAAGATGAGATATCACGACATGCTAAGGGATAAGGTTCGAGAGTTTTAAGCATCTTGAGCTATAGGACATTAGAGGATATAATTTCCAGAGCTCGAGAGCAGGAGCGGGAGATTGAGTAGTTAGACCTTCGGAAGAAGTGCAACAAGAGCAGGTTCAAATAGTAGTTGGTCTAACGAAGAGGCCCAAGACTTTTGATTCATGATCGAGAGGCCACAAAGCTCGAGCCATTTTGCCAAGTGTGGTCAAGTAGACTTTCCCTCATGGATCTATACAGTTACACAAAGGAGATGAGACAACATTCAAGGTAAATGGAAAGCATTTCAAGGAAGGAATGCCAAGGGAAGATATGGAAGTTGAGGTAGTGGACTTGGAGGCACCTGCTACAACGTAGAGCAGGAAAGAGTCCAACTCTTGACTACTAAAAAAGAATCTATTATCTGAAGCAACCCGCGGTTTGCATTTTCATTTCGTTTTTTCCTTGTTCTTTTGGTTTGTTTTTCTTTCCTTTTGGTTTATTTCTATAACATCCCGACTCCCAAGTATAATATTTAATTTAATTATATGCATTTTGTCAGGGCAATTCGACGATTTGGAGGCCCCAACTCGCCAAGTAGAGATTTGAGTTGGTCGCATGATTTTTAGAGTCTACTCGACGATTTGGAGGACCCCAACTCGACGAATAGGAGCTGAGTGTCAAAACCATAATTTTCAAGGTTTGTACCCTATTTAAAGGACCTTAATCCTTTCATTCCGCCTCCCTTATCACCTTAACACACTAAGAGAAACCCTAATCAAGTTATTACCATCTGTGTGTTTGTGTGTGGTGTGTATGAGAGAGAGAGAGAGAGAGAGAGAGAGAGAATACGATTGTATGTTTTAGTGCATTATTGGAAGAAGATAGAGGATGAAAAGGCTTGGAACAAGAAGAAGCCCTTGGATCCAGTGTTCTTTCAGTGCTAGCTGCTATTTCGAGGTAAAAAGATCACCTTGATCATTTGTTTGATTATATCTCTATACTAGGGAGTTTGTGGCCATTTCCATCTTCTCTTTGAGTCCTTAAGTTGTTTGATCATGCCATGAAGTTGAGACTTCATATCTGGACAGTATTGGGTCCCTTGGACCTAAATATTTAAGCTTTATAAGGCTATTGGTCATCTTTCATGCATTAAACCCTCTATAGAGATTTGTTTTGGCATTTTAAGCCCTAGATGTCATGCACGGACGTAAAGCTTGTAACTTTATGTGATACTTCAGCCTTAGAAGGATAGATCTAGAGTATGGGACTTTAGTTCTGCTTAAAAACGTCTGAATAAGAGAATGGACTGAAGGGACTCGACGAGTTGGTTAGGGTTTTCCCCGATAGTCTGGACGCATTACAACTCGGCGAGTTGGTGAGACAATTCGACGAGTTGAGTTGGATTTTCCCGATATTTCAGAGGAAATGAAGGAACTCGACGAGTCACATAGATGCACTCAACAAGTTGGGTCAACATGGACTGTTGAATTGAGTGTTGACTTCTGTTGACTTTTTGGGTTTGGCTAAGATATGGATTATGGAGATCATGGAGGGGTAAAATGGTCTTTCACCCTTTCTGAGAGTTAGAAAAGGGGTTAGCTTAACATCTTTATAGTTGTTGTTATAAAGTGTTAATTAGAGATAATTATGATATGTAGGCTGAGTCTAGACCCATCGCTAACGAGCTATATCCATGAGACGATTATTATTTGTGTATGTAGTATTTGGGGAACTTACTAAGCTTTGTGCTTATAGTGTTGAGTGAAATGTGTTTTAGGAACTTCTCAGGATCGAAAGAAGGCGTCGGCTTGATTGTACACACCAGCTAGAGATTAAGATTTGCGGATTCTAGGATATTATCAAACATTTTGTTGTCTTGTGTTTTGAACAAATTAATACATTTTGTGATTTGAGATATGTGATATTATGTTTTATGTGGTTTTATAAATGAAATTTTTATTTGAAAATTTAGAGTGTTACGATTTTCTCTTGGATTTTTTATCCTTTATCATGGTTTTTCATTGTTAATGTGAGGGTAAGCAATGAACTGGTGTGGGGTGTGGAAATTTTTTGTTTTAAAAATTCAGAATTCATTTTGGCCTATAGTAGCCACGACGTGGCCCAAAAATCCCACGAATTGACCCATTTTGAAACCCCATTTTTTTAACTGATGTTGGACCGCCAAGGCGTGGCCTCGACGGCCCACGACGGGGTCCTTTTTTTTTTTTTTTAAAAAAAGTGAATTTTAAAACCCTTACAAGTCAATTTCTTTCCCAATTTTACCTCCCACGATAATCCCACACTGTTACCTCCTCTCTATGGCCGAGATCTTCATTTTTCTTGCAATTTCTTCATGTTTTGTTCAATTCATCCGAAAAGGTTAGTAATTTCTTGTGCTAAACTCATATTTACTAGATGATTAACTGTTTTGGATGTTAGATTTTGATGTTGAAGTCGATTTTGAGAGTTTGAAAATTAGGGTTTGAATTTCTTTAGAAATTGGTCCAATTTAGAAACTTTTTGGGCATTAGTACTTAATAATCTTGAAATAGGCCTTAAACAAAAGCCTTTGAGTACATTGGCCGATTCGACAATAGGTTCTAAGAAAAATTTCCGATCTATTCTTGCACCCCGGCGTAGCCCAAAGAGCCCACAGTGTGTCTGCTGTTCAGTTTTTTTTTTCTTATTTTCTTTATGTTCTGATACTTTCTTTGTTTTGGGATGTTTTTTTTTTTTGATTTTTTGTTGCAGGAATAGGACTTAGGAGGCAGAATGATGCAGTAAGGGACTTCCCTTGGTACAATTTTCCGGAAGTTGTGGCACCAAGCGTGTAGGTGGAATGGAGAAATAAGTTAGCTTGGTTGTACACAAAGGACATCGACATACCCCTTATTCTAAATTGGGATTGGATTTGGGCGGTTGGGCTAGCGGATTAGTTGGAACAGTATTTAACCAAACTCTTTTTGCAAGATCAGGTGCAGTTTACTTGAAATGGGTGGAGGCGCTTGTTCCGAATGCATGACCCGGTCTATGAGGAGGTTTGTGTGTAATTCTTCGTAATGGTAAATTTTACGAAGAAAGATAATGTCATGGATCCCAAAAATTTCACTTTCTGTATTGGAGGGAAAAGGTGGGAAATTAGCCTTTGTGAACTCATGTGGCGGTTAGACATATACAACCACTTTGATGTACTTTCTCCAGATTTCATCTTTTTTATGGAGTATTGTTACAAGAGGCTTCCCACTGACATCACTGAGTTGGGATATTGGACTGAAATAGCTAATGGGGTATATCTTCCAGGGTCCACACCTAAGAAAAAGATTAGGATGTTCGTGCATTGTTTTATTCACCGGCTGATCACATTCTCAATAAACCAAAAGATGGAAGGGGACCACGTCCCAAATTTAGATATGTTTTTTCAATGGTGTATCATTACACCAAATGTTTTGTCACCTTCCCTATTGTATTGTAGATTTCTTGACTGAGCGGGTCGGAAAAATCCGAGATGGGGCCCCTATCTATGGGTGTATGATGGTTACAAAGCTTACCAAATAATTTGGGATATTCAATTCACCCGAGGGTAGGATTTTGACTAAGAAGGAAGGACACCCAATTCAGACGCACTTATACAAGACCACCAAAATACTTATAGATTTGTGGAATGATAATTATTTGATACTGGATGACACTTCCATTGAGGTTTCGCGATGGAGAAATGTGAGACAAAGGCAAGAGGAGCAAGAGCCACCACGGGGAGCCCAACAACAACCAAAAACTTTTGTTATGAGATGCCTATGGATCCTTATAATGTGATGGCTAGGCAATATAAAGATGGTGTGGGAAGGGGACTTAACTTTGTAGGGTACTAGTTGGAAACAATTAATGGGTTTTACATGTAATAACATGGATAAATCCTTAACACTTAAGGGTACATGCAACCTATTAGATCTATGTCATAACACTATTGAAGTAGTATTCTATTGAACAATAAGAACATTATGAACCCTAGGTATTTTCGAAATTTACAAACAAGTAACGAATTACATACCTTTTTATTTTTGTAGAAAATAATCAAACCTATTATACTTGAAATGCTCTTGGAAGTAAGCATCACAAGTGTTGTACCTCTAATGGTTCACACCCAAATCCTAGCAACCAAGGAAACTTGAAGAAATAGGATAGAAGAGACAAAATTTCAGCTATACACTTGAGAAGTCAAGTTGCCAAAAAAAATGGAGGTTGAAGGCCTTATCTATAGCTGTAGTAGGAAACATTGGAAACCCTAATTTGAATATTATATTAATATTTCTCATTTGGTAATTATCCAATTCCCTAATTATCTTTAAGGATATTCTAGAAACCCTAAAAATACCCTCCAAAACTGTCCACCACCCATGGGTAAGGTTTTGGAACCCTTTGTCCAACTATTGATCAATTACAATTTAGGTCCTTGCACTTTTAGTTAATCTAGTTAATTCCAAAATTAATCTAATTAATTTCTAGTTAATTCTTAATTAAATAATATTATTTCTAATTAACATATTATTCTCATAATATATTAACAAATTATTTATTTTGATTTCTAATTAATTTATTAATCATATAATAAATTAATAAACTAGTCTTTCTAAAAGTTATCCTAATCAATTACTAGGTTTGACGGCAATCCAAAAAGACTATGCTATCATCAATTAAAGTATATACCAATTATAGTAATGGGCTTAGACACCTAATCCAACAGTCTCCAACTTGGATAAGTCTATAACTATAATTGCTAGTAAACTTCTAAACCGATAAGCAAATTGTAGCTTCCAAAAACCATTGTCTAACCCTAACCCATTCAATTACGTGTCCTAAGATAAGCGATCATATAATCCTCCATTCTACAAGATATCATTCGAACACGAGACATGAAATAGAATCAATGTCATTGTCTAAGACATTGTTTACTGATTTCGGATTTGTAATGACATAGAACTTCTAATTAAACACATCAATTTAGTCCTAGCTGGCCCAACACAATAAGTCAACACCAAATCACCAAGGGCCCCAAAGATATCGTTTTTCTATTAGGGAAAAAGGAACGAATAAAATTTGAATTATATGCTTGCATAATTTACTCATCAAATCATGCACAACAATACATTTTATAACATCAAATTACTGACGCGTTTACATATTATCAATGATACAACTCATGTATCTCCGTTTTAATTAATATTATAAGATACTATTGTCTCAGAATTACTCGTGATTAATTCTATGAAGTAATTCTCTGAGTGTGGGTTAATCCAATACTTAAATCTCCATTTCTAAGTACTCATGAACATTTCAGCAGTACCATTGCTATGTCTAAAATTCTTTAGACAATCTACAATTCAATTCGTTACAGTCTTATTTCACTACTTATTTCCAAAAGTATGAGCGATTGTGGAGTTTCAAATAATTAAATTATTCAGGAAGTAAAACATTCAAAGTGAAATACAATAATAAACTAATTAATTATGGTCTCAAAACTATTGACTATAAATAAAACTTTTATTATTTAGTCACCATAATAATTACGAATTTATTCATTGAATAATGTTTCGAGTAATCAACTAACCACTTGAGTTAAGCATGAGTCCTGCCATGTTATGAACATGCATACTATGCCTCTTTATGGTCCTTCCTGTGTGAATAGATTGACTGGACACTATTCTAGTGATGTTCATTTCATAATTCCAAATTCTTGTCACTGTCTAAAATGAATTGGAATTCCAACCTTACATGCATTGATTTTCTGTGATGTCGAGGCTTCTAAGTCATAGACACTAAGCCAATGATACTATAGAATATTCCATTGGAACTTTTTTGCTAGAAACAATTTGAAGGTAATAGAGGTCCTAATTCAAGATACGCTCTTTGATCACTTCTCTTGCATTAAAGTTTCCAATTCACATATAGGCTCAATAATCAACTCCCATTATGGAAACTTTTCCATATTCCCATATGACCACCAATTTTGACCAAGAATCATCTCTATCAAAAACATGTCACTATGGTCCACCTAAATAATAATATCATACTTCTAACTGTCTACAAGCAACCAATCTTTTGTTAAACCTCATAATGTTCTCGATAGTTATTTAATCACTTTAGTCATATAAAATTCTATTTCTTTTTCTCCCACAATGCTCTAAGCATTTGACTTTTAGAGTTTTGGTCAACAATTGTACTTTTGTATCAGGAAGGGGTAAAATGGTCTTTTACCTTTATATGGGATTGTAGAAACGGGTGTAGTCTAGCCTTGAGAGCCGTTAATGATTGAAATAATTATTTTATGTGATTAGGTGGGGTTAGGTCGTTGTTTAGAGGTTCAGAGATACCGAGTTGTGATTTTATGAGACATTCCTCAGGTGAGTCTTCTCACTATACATTACCTAGTGTGGTAACCATGAGCAGACCGGAGGGTATTATATGTTATGTGCTATTTATGTATATGTTTTTGTGATATATGTATGCTATGTGATATACACCGGACCGGAGGGTCCCATGATATAGACCGGGCTGGAGGTCCAACGAGACAGAGTGGGTTGGAGGGCCCAACGATACTGAACTGGAGGGTTCCGCTGAGACACATCGACCGGAGGGTCATATTGTAGCCTAGAAATGGCGTATGTTGTATGTGGTATTTTGGGGAACTCACTAAGCATTTATGCTTACCGTGTTGTGTGAAATGTGTTTCAGGTACCAGCGAGGATCGCGGGAAGGCGCCAGCTTGATTGTACACATTGTTGGAGTATTTTGATGAGATTCTAAGGATATGTTTTTGGATACTTATATTTTGATATGGATGTTTATGATTTGAGATACATTTTGATTTTATTATGAATTGCAAAATTTGAAACTTTTGTTTTGAAAAAAATCAGTGTTACAAGTTGGTATCAGAGCCTTGGTTTGAGGGATTCTGATTCACCTTCGGGTGTATTTGAACTCAAACTGAGGATTTGAGAAATTTTTTATAAAATAAACAATTTTTCAAAAAGTAAAGGAATATGAAAGAGGTGGAAAGAAGGAATGTGTACAATCAGCAAGCACTCGAACGGTGATTTCCCAAAATACCCTTACATTTTATATTATGAGATATTATGTGATGAGTTATACATGCTTGAGTAGGCTAGGTAATCATGATAGGACTAGATTCGCCTAATTTGTGATGCCTTAGACTAGGAGATTTCTGCTACTAAGAGAGTACTTGTGAGTGAGTAGGTAGCAATGAGGAGCTTATGAGAGGCTGATTAGGGTATAGCCTATATGTGGTATGCTTGTGATTTGGAATTCTAGGAAGAAGACTGCAAGTGAGTACTGATACGATGTGGAAGGTAGTATATGGCCTGTACTACTGGAAACATCAGATTGGTAATCAGTCCGAGTAAGATTCCTTAGGAAAACAAAGAATCAAGTAAGGTGAGTGATCGAGTGTGAGTGATCTCGATTGAGTCCCTGATTGTTTTGTGATTTTATTTCAGAGACAACATGGTGTTTACGAGACGACGTGATGGGGGCAATGGTACCCGTGGTACCAGTGATGAGAAGATTCGGAGGATCATTCAGGAGGAGGTAGCTGCGGCTATTCGGGCAGAGATCCCTGAGATGTTTGGATTTATTAAGACCACATTGATTGAGACGTTTGATGAGCGTTATGCTACTTTGACTAATGTTGCTGTTGCCGCAGCCACCGTAGCTGTTGCTGCTGCGAGACCTCAGGGTGGTGATTCGTTGCTGTACCGAGAGTTCAGCAACACAAAACCACCAGAGTTCGATGGTACGAAGGATCCGATCACTGCAATGAGGTAGATTTCAGACATCGAGGGATGTTTCTATACATGTTCATGTACGGAGCACTTGAGGGTTTGGTTCGCGTTAAACCAGCTTCGCTTGGGGGCGAAGGACTGGTGGAAGTTTGTGACGGCGGACTTTTCGATGGCAGAGCTGACTGTAGTGACATGGGAGAGGTTTACTGCGATGTTCCGTGATGAGTATGTTCCCCTGGTTGAGAGGGAACGTCTAGCCCAGGAGTTTCTGACCCTCAAGCAGGGGACTGAGTTGGTGACAGTGATTACGAGGATGTTCCATGAGCGGGCGTTGGTTTTCCCTGAGCAGGTGTCTACCGAGCAGGCTCGTATGAGCCGTTATTTGAGCATACTGAGGTGGGATATCCGTGAGTTCATGGCGAACTCGACTTACCGAACATTTGCTAAGCTCCAGGAAAATTCCCGAAAGAGGGAGATCGAGCTAGAGACTCAGGCGAGGGAGGAGACTGAGTCTCAGAGGGGTGATCGGCGACCGGCATAGTCGCAGCTGGCCGCCAAGCGGGTGAAGCCCGCTGGTTTGAGGTCTAGTGGTCCGAAGGGCCGCACTTGTGGGAAGTGCGGCAAGAGCCATGATGGGGTGTGCAGGACGGGGGTGTGTTACAAGTGCAGGAAGGAAGGTCATTATTCAAGGGATTGCCCTAAGGGGTTCTCGATTTGCTTTCATTGCAACCAGACCGGCCATCGGAAGGCCGAGTGACCCAGCTTCAGAGATCAACACAGGGATCTGCACCTGCTGCTAGAGTTACTGAGACCCGGCCAGCGAAGGCCGAAGCACCGAAGGCTAGGGGAGAGCCTTCCAGTTGACTGTGGAGGAGGTCCGCGCAGCGCCTGACGTCGTGGCTGGGATGTATTCTTTCATTTATTTATGCTGAGATTATGTTATTGTGCTTGTTTTATGATATGCTTAGGTACTTTTCTTGTGAGTTATGTACCTACCTTGGTATTGTTTGACTTGGGTGCGAGTCAGTCTTTTGTGTCTTCGGATTTCAGTCAGCACATCAATAATAGTCGAGAGGCGTTGAGTCAGCCCCTGAGAGTTTCTATAGCTGACGAGAGAGTGGTGTATGCCACTGAGGTGATCCGAGGGTGTGTGCTCGAGATTTTTGGCATTGAGTTTCCGATTGATTTAGTTCCTATTGCGATGGGAGATGTCTGTGTCATCGTGGGCATGGACTGGTTAAGAAAATTTGGAGCGGTTATTGACTGCGAGAGATAGCTGGTGACCATACGAGACCCTAGTGGGGGAGTTCTTACGATGTACGGCGAGGGTATGCGTTTTGGGTCGACATTTTGTTCAGCTGCTAGAGCGAGATAGAGTCTATAGCAGGGCTATAAGGGATTTGTAGCATATGTGATGGATACGAGGGTTGATTCAGAGGGACCGAGGTCAGTTGATGAGGTGCCAATAGTGCGTGAGTTCCTGGATGTATTTCCTGAAGAGTTACCGGGTGTGCCTCCTGAGAGGCAGGTTGAGTTCAGTATCGATTTGGTTTCGGGGGCTGCGCCTATCGCCAAGGCGCCCTATTGCCTTGTGCCTCCAGAGATGTATGAGTTATCCTCACAGCTTCAGGAGCTGATGGGGAAGGGGTTTATTCGGCCGAGCAGTTTGCCGTGGGCAGCACCTATCCTTTTTGTTAAGAAAAAGGATGGCTCGCATCGCATGTGCATTGATTACAGGGAATTGAACAAACTGACGGTCAAGAACCGCTACCTGTTGCCAAGGATCGATGATTTGTTCGATCAGTTACAGGGAGCATCTTGGTTCTCCAAGAGGGATTTGAGGTTTGGATATCATCAGGTGAGGGTGCGAGATGAGGACATCCAAAAGACAGCGTTCATGACTCGTTACGGGCATTACGTGTTCGTGGTGATGCCTTTCGGGCTCATCAATGCACCGGTGATGTTCATGGATCTCATGAACAGAGTGTGCATGCCGATGTTGGATCGCTCGGTGATCGTGTTCATTGACGACATTTTGGTGTATTCGAGATCCAGAGAGCAGCATGAGGAACATTTGAGAGAGATCCTCATAGTTTTGAGATCGGAGAGGCTTTATGCCAAATTCTCTAAGTGTGATTTCTGGTTACGAGAGGTCCAGTTCCTAGGGCACCTCGTTAACCAGAAAGGGATATTGGTCGATCCGGCCAAGATTAAGGTAGTGATGAGTTGGGAGGTGCCGAGGTTACCTACCGAGATCAGGAGCTTCCTAGGGTTGGCTGGTTACTATCAGAGATTTATCAGGGATTTCTCCAAGATCATCGTACCACTCACCAAGTTGACCCGGAAGGGTGTTGCTTTTTCATGGGGCCTAGAGGAGCAGGCCTCCTTTGAGACACTTCGCCAAAGACTATGCGAAGCCCCGGTGTTAGCTCTTCCGGAGGGGATGGAGGACTTTGTGGTGTATTGTGATGCGTCAATATCAGGGTTAGGAGCGGTGCTTTTGCAGAGGGGGCATTTGATAGCATACGCATCGATGCAACTAAAGCCTCATGAGATGAGGTATCCCACCCACGATCTGGAATTAGGGGCAGTAGTGGTCGCCCTGAATATCCGGCGTCACTATCTATATGGGGTTCAGTGTACCATATACACGGACCACAAGAACCTAAAGTATTTAATTGATCAGCTCAATCTGTACATGCGATAGAGAAGATGGTTGGATGTGATGAAGGATTACGATTGTGAGATCCTGTACCACCCGTGCAAGGCTAACGTTGTAGCCGATGCCTTGAGTCGTAGGGCGGAGGGCGCCCCGATACAGGATGTTTGTATGAGGCTGATAGTGATGATCCCATTATTTGATGCCATTTGGGGGTCCAGGCTGTGGTTGTGAGACCAAAGAACCATAAGAGGGAGCGGATTATCGGGCAGGTATCAGAGTTCATCACCGATAGTCGAGGACTTATGACCTTCCAGGGACGGATTTGGTTGCCATTTGTAGGAGGAACGCGCACCATCTTGATGGAGGAGGCCCATAAATCGAAGTTTTCGATCCATCCCGGGGCCACTAAGATGTATTTGGACCTAAAGAAAGAGTATTGGTGGCCCTGTATGAAGAGGGATGTTTCATGGTTCATTGAGAGGTGCTTGACCTATCGTAGGGTTAAGGCCGAGCACCAGCATCTACATGGTAAGCTGCAGCCGTTAGAGATTCCCAAGTGGAAATGGGAACAAATTACCATGGATTTCATTACCAAATTGCCGAGGACTGCGAGGGGTGTCGATGCAATTTGGGTGATTGTGGACAGGTTGACGAAGAGCGCTCACTTCCTTGCTATTAGCGAGAGCTGTTATGCGGAGAGGCTGGCAGTGTTATACGTGAGAGAGGTGGTATCGCGGCATGGAGTATCGATCTCGATTGTTTCAGATCGAGATGTGCGTTTCACTTCCAGGTTCTGGAAGAATTTTCATGAGGAATTGGGTACAAGGCTGCATTTTAGTACCACATACCACCCACAGACTGATGGGTAGAGCGAGCGGACGATTCAGACGCTCGAGGACATGCTTCGGGCATGTGTATTGGACTTCGAAGGAAGTTAGGACATGTAATTACCCTTGGCTAAGTTTTCCTTTAACAACAACCATCATTCAAGCATCGGTATGCCACCCTTTGAGCTGTTGTATGGGAGGAAGTGTCGGACCCCCATTTACTGGGGAGAGGTAGGGCAACGTGTGATGGCTAAAACTGCGATTGTACTTCAGACGACCGAGCAGATTCAGCAGGTCAAACAGAGGTTACTGATGGCCTAGAGCCATTAGTAGATTTACGTGGATAGACGATGGTCATAGCTTGAGTTCTAGGTTAGTGACTTTGTACTCCTGAAGGTATCTCCTTGGAAAGGAGTGATCCAATTCAGGAAGAGAGGCATGTTGGGGCCTCGGTATATTGGCCCTTTCAGGGTGACCGCCAGGGTGGGCAGGGTAGCGTACCGCTTAGAGCTTCCTGCAGAGTTGAGTCAGATTCACGATACCTTCCACGTGACCCAGTTGAAGAAGTGTATCGCTGATGAGTCGGAAGTGGTTCCATTAGAGGATATCCAGGTGATACGAGTCTGAATTATATTGAGAAGCCGATTGCGATTCGAGATCGGAGTATAAAAGGTTCTGAGGAACAAGGAAGTGCCTCTGGTTCAGGTCCAGTGGTAGCACAAAAAAGGATCCGAGCTGACGTGGGAAGTGGAGTCGAAGCTGATTGAGCAGTACCCCAAGCTGTTTGCAGTGCAAGACTTCGAGGGCAAAGTCTGATTCTAGTGGGGGAGAATTGTAACATCCAGAGTTTCGAGTATGATTTAATTGTAATTATTTATTCAAGAAAAAGGAGGGACTCAACGATTTGGTTCCACGACTCGTCGAGTTGGTGAAGAAGTTTCCGCGAATCTTCGCGACTAGACTCGACGAGTCGGGCATATGACTCACCGAGTCTGCGCTGACAATTGAAACCCTAAATCCTGGGTTTTGGAGCCTATTTAAGGGCACTCATATCCTCCCATTGCGGCTACCATTCCCTTGATAGAAGCCCTAAGTGAGCTAAATCATTTGTGAGGAAGGAGAGGCCATATTCGATCTTTCTATCATTGGTTTAACAAGAAGAAGGTGATCAAGATCAAGAGGAGGTTGAAGGAGGTGCTATTTGGAGGAACTCTGAGCTTAGGAGTGCTTATTTGAGGTATAATCTCAATCCATCTTCTGTTTTGGTGATTGTTTATAGAGTTAGGGTTTTCTAGACCCTTTAGTAGATGGTTTTGTTGAGTATATGGTTCCTTTTCGTATTATGGTCTTGGACCTGGATCCATAGAGGTCTAGAGACCTTACTCCTTTGAGCTCTATGAGGATTGTTGGTGAATATGAACTTAGGATGCCATATTAGAGGTCATTTCTTCAAATAGAACTTTGGAGCCTTTGCATGGGCATCAAGCTTCGAACTTTACGTGATTATTGGGACTAGAAAGGATAGATATATTGAGTAGAGCATCAGATCTAACTAGGGGTGTAAGTGAGCCGAGCTACTCGCGCTACTCGGGATCGACTCGTTAAAAGCTCGACTCGAGATCAAATTAAACGAGACCGAGCCGAGCTCGAGCCCAAATATGAGGCTCATTTATTAAACAAGCTCGAGCCGAGCATCAGCTAGTGGGCTCGCGAGCCTAAATGAGCCTAAACGAGCCTATATATATATATATATGTGTGTGTGTGTGTATGTGTGAGAGAGAGAGAGAGAGAGAGTGTGTGTGTGTGTGTGTATATATATATATAGGCTCGTTTAAGCTCGTTTAGGCTCGTGAGCTCACTAAATTGTTCACGAGCCAAGCTCGAGCTTCATTTTAAGGCTCGAATTGAGCTCAAGCTCGAGCTCGAGCTTCTTCAAAATTAAACGAGCCGAGCTCGAGCTTGGTTAGGCTCGGGCTCGACTCGGCTTGTTTACACCCCTAGATCTAACCTCAGGAAGCCATTTGAAGTGAGCATGGACTGGACTTGCTGAGTCCATGAACAGACTCGACGAGTCGAGTCGAGTTGTCCCGAGACTGTGAGTCTAGAGAGTGACCCGGTGAGTTAAGTGAGTGACTCGGTGAGTCGAAAGAGAGTCAGAGGAGTAGAGGTCACGACTGGACTCGCCGAGTCGTTGAGACAACTCGACGAGTCTAGTCAAGGTTGACCGTTGACTTTTGGAGTTTTGGTCAACAATTGTACTTTTGGATCAGGAATGGGTAAAATAGCCGTTAATGATTGAAATAATTATTTTATGTGATTAGGTGGGGTTAGGTCGTTGTTTCGAGGTTCAGAGATACTGAGTTGTGATTTTTTGAGACATTCCCGAGGTGAGTCGTCTCACTATACATTACCTAGTGTGGTGACCATGAGCAGACCGGAGGGTCTTATATGTTATGTGCTATTTATTTATATGTGTTTGTGATATATGTATGCTATGTGATATAGACTGGACCAGAGGGTCTAATGATATAGACCGGGTCAGAGGGTCCAACGAGACAGACCAGGTTGGAGGGCCCAACGATACAGAACTGGAGGGTTCCGCTGAGACACATCGACCGGAGGGTCATATTGTAGCCTTGAGTGGCGTATGTCCTGTATATGGTATTTTGGGGAACTTACTAAACATTTATGCTTACCTTGTTGTGTGAAATGTGTTCAGGTACCAGCGAGGATCGCGGGAAGGCAGCAACTTGATTGTACACATTGTTGGAGTATTTTGATGAGATTCTGGGGAGATGTTTTTGGATACTTATATTTTGATATGGATGTTTATGATTTGAGATACATTTTGATTTTATTATGAATTGTAAAAATTTGAAAATTTTTTTTTGAAAAAAATCGATGTTACACATGGCCATGAAAATGAGTGTCTACAACTTTTCTTTCACATTGATAGCATCATTCCAAAAAATATGGAAGATGAAGAATAAATTAAAAGAAAGTTACAACACGAATGTTTGAAAAAAGCCTTCATACATTACACAATTTTTAAAATGGAGACTGAAGACGTAGAGGAGGTCGGTGACTGAGATGGCGGGGAGGGAACATAACTTCAGCAGAGAAGATGGAGGTGTAGTTCTGTGTATTGTGACAGCCCAAAATTTTCTATCCTGTACAATCAAACACTCCATTAAAGTCAAACTCATTCCTACTATCATTTAGCACAATTTGGAGTCTGTTTGAGCGTTCTGAGCCTTGTACACTTAAGGGATAAGTTTTGGGGTTTATCTGCTGAATTTATAGCACAATGAGCAACTCTAGAACCCCTTT
The DNA here is from genome assembly GCF_052625555.1 of Lactuca saligna. Taxonomy (NCBI): domain Eukaryota; kingdom Viridiplantae; phylum Streptophyta; class Magnoliopsida; order Asterales; family Asteraceae; genus Lactuca; species Lactuca saligna. The sequence goes on along the minus strand of NC_136420.1, from coordinate 70,411,404 downwards.
ACAAGGAGTTCATAGCCACCACATGGGCGTTTACGGCCGTAAAATCCATGTGGGCCGTAAACTCCACCTTATATGATGAAAGGGTGGTCATTAGCTCATTCCTTTCCTTCCCTTGGCTGAAATCCTCTCAAGTATCATCTCGATATTCATCCCCGATCTTCAAATCTCGTAAGTTCCTTGTCCTAACTAGTTGATATATACATGAACTAGTGGTCTTACATGATTTCATCCGTGAAATCATTCCATGTGTGTAGATCTTCAAGTTTCACCAAGAACACACACTAGTGTTCTTGGCCAAAAATGACCATTCAAGCTCCTAGATCGTAAGTACTCTTGCTCTAACTCGTTGTATACTAGGTTTAACATATTTAGACCCTAGAAATCATAAAGAAACACATGATCCAAGGAGTTTACGGCCAAGGCATGTTCTTGGGCCGTAAACCCCTTTAAGTGGGGCAAAATGCACCCTACACCATACCAAGCCTTGGAACTTAGTATAGAACCATACGCCATTGAACTAGGGACTTCAAGAAACGAAATGGTACTTCATACCATGATTTTACGGCCGTAAACTCAATATAAGGTCATTCTTGGACCTTAAACTCACCTAGCCTCTTATTTAAGCCATGGAACACTTAACCACTTAACACATAATAGCTTTAAGCCTCATTTGGAGACCCATTTGAGAGTTTACGGACAAGAGTAAACTCCCATGGGTCATAAACTCTAATAAGTATGGCCCATTGACCATAAACTCCCTTACAATGCCTTGCACTCCTTTGTTGCAACCCAATGGCCTCCTAACACTTTGACCAAAGTGTTTTCCTTACATTAGGTTATTTATACTCTTCTAATTAGTATTTAAATCACTAATTGTATATATACATATGTCTTTATATGTTATTAGGATCATTGTGTGTGTTTAAGTCTTCACTTGACACCAAGCACTTGTCCGACACTTCCATCCGATCCACTCACTGCAGGTGAGTTCATACCCCTTAATTAACCTTGTAAATGTTTTTAAATGTTTATAAATGCTTTATGGGGGGAATACAAGTTGAATCATGCTAGTTATTATATCAATCACATGTGATTAATAACTAGCATACAAATGGATTTACTATACTTTTAGCTGTTTTACCAAACAAATTACTTCAAATGACTTTCTCAAACATTTTTACATGTTAAAACTCTTTATCAAACTATTTTACATACTGTATGTTTCCTTTCAAACTCTGTTACACTTGTGTTTCAAACAAAGGTTTTCCTTATACTTGAAACTGCCTTCTCAAACAATCTACTTTCAAATCGTTTTATAAACTGACATCAAGTAATCATTTCTTAGTTATTAGACTTTTCAAAGGTTTTACAAAACTTCTTTTTATACTTTTATATTGTCAAATGCATGCCTATATATGTATAGTTATATAAGTAATATTTAAAGGACTCAAGATGACTAGCTCGCTTTATTTCCTTTTCCTCGTTGGGATGTGGCCTTAGAGCACCAGTTATTCGTCCGAATATCGTCTAAATATTAGTTATACATCATGTATACATATATAGACATAAAATTTCCATCATTCAGTTAAGTACCTTTGGGTAGCAAAGGCACATTTTCGGTTATACACGTACAGTACTAGTAACTATAATAGGTATACTTAGGAGATATTACTTACTATTCCAAGTACAAGGAATCATACAAGAGTCACTTCATTAATGACTCTATACTAATACATTACATACTATATGAAGAAATACGCTTACATGAATACGTTTACATGGATACGTTTACATAAGTACGTTTACATAGATACACTTACATGAATACGTTTATATAAGTACGTTAGATACGCTTACATGAATACGTTTACATAGATACACGCACATGAATACGTTTACAGAGATATGCTTACATGAACACATTTACATTAATATGTTTAATAGATACTATTACATAGAATCTGTTACAAACGTTTGAGGACTTACCATTCCACCCCCAAGGCTGTTAGCTATAGTAGGGAAAATGATCATCGATGGGTGTCTACGGTTGTACTGTTCGGTGAGTTTCCACGCCGTGAATATCCTAGTGCAAAAGGATACACTTTTAGTTATTATATTATTTTCCTTCTTACCTTTACGTTGTGACACATTTACATGAACGATGAGGTAGGATATATTTGATATAGATAGACTATTTTCCTTATTACCTTTATATTGTGACTCATACGCATAAACGACGAGGTAGACTATAACTTTTATAAAAATAGTTAAACATGGAAAAACCGTCACATTTACAGTGATGCTTACTTACAAAACAGTTGGGTCTTGGTAGAAGACTACTTACAAAAAAGTCGGGTATTGGTAGAAGACTACTTTCAAAACAGTCGGGTCTTAGTAGAAGACTACTTTCAAAACAGTCGGGTCTTGGTAGTAGACTACTTTTATACTAGTAGAAAATATGTTATTTTCTTGGGTTTTCAAATGTTTACAATTACTTACAAACATTTTCTTACTTATACAAACTTTTCTCCAAACATTTACAAGTCTTTTCTTTAAAGTTTTACAAATTAAAGACACAAAAATACTTATGAATTCAGTAGCTTTATTACTGATACTCGCTTTCAAAATAACGTGTATTCTCAGGTCACAAATAAACAGGTACGATAACCAGGTTTTGTGAAGACGGAGCAGTCAAGACTCATCTTTTATTTTTATTATTCATTATGTTGTTTTATACTATGAAAGAACACACATGTATTTAAAATTATACTATAAATGCAATGGATGATTTTGTTGCTTGTTTACTACTTTACATTGTTGTGATACATTACATGACATCCTCCGCCCCAGAACGTTTCCACCGTTCTCGGTTTTGGGGTGTGACATGTATCGATGAGAAAAAAGTGTAGGTGTGAGAAGAAAAGAAAGAGTGATACTTAGAGAGGGCAATATGCATCTTTTTTTAGATGCTTATTAAAGTCTAAATTTTTAAGAGGCATTAATCAAATTCAGATGTATTTTATAAAATGGTACCAAACAAGCAATATCTAAATTTTTAAGAGGTTGCCTATTAATATTTCAGTTAAGAGGTTAACAAATAGCTCCTTAACTTTCATTGGCTAAGTTCTCCTACAACAATAGTTATCATGCGCGTATTGATCGACCTCCCTTCGACATGCTTTACGAAGGGAAGTGTAGAAAGTCAATTTGTTGGGGTGAGGTTGAACATCAAGTTATGGGGAGTATTAAGGTAATACTCAAGACTACCAAGTTTATACAATAGGTGCACGATTAGCTATAGACAACACAAAGTCGCCAGAAGAGTTATAATGATCGGAAACGTTCAGACTTGAGTTTGAAGTCGGAGATTTTGTGATTTTGAAAGTGTCACCTTGGAAAGGTGTCATCCATTTTAGGAAGCGAGGAAATTTGGTGCCAACATTAATTGGTCCTTTTAGGTTCATCACCTGGGTGGGCAGAGTTATATACCTATTGGATTTACCTTCCGAGCTTAGCCAGATTCACAACACCTCTCATGTCTCTTAACTGCAAAAGTGTTATGATGATTATTTTGTAGGGGTTACCTTGGACAACATTCATGTTGATGAGTTCTTGAATTACGTAGAGAGACCAATTGTGATCCTTTACAAGAAGACAAAGAACTTGCACAACAAAGTACTGGGGTTGGTGAAGGTGTAGTGGCATCACTATTAGGGTTCTAAGTGGACTTGGGAAACCGAGGATGTGAAAAGGGTGCATTACCCGGATATATTTGCTGCGACGGACTTCAAGGACGAAATATGATTCAAGTGGGGGAGATTTATAAAATCCGGATATTTAAGGACGAAATATGATTTTTAAAGTAATTTATGAATTTTTAGATAGCCAGGACGTGATGGGATTCATATCTCATTTAGGTGTCATAATTTGACACTATATTGGTCATGATGTGGCATCTGGGCATGGGAAAAACCTAATGTTTTGGGCTTTGGTCCTATCTAAAGGAAGTGATGGATAGGGTTTCCTCCACCCTCAGCCTCCATCACATCATAAACGTACCTTGTAGCAAAACATAGCCTCTTTGAAGCTTTTAGAGCTGATTTTGCATGTTGTGGTGTTCATTAAGGAGGAAAAAAAGAATTTGGTGCATAGATCCAACAAACAACCCATTTCCATCATTGTGTGCATCTTATGGACTCATTGTAAGTCGTCACGCTTTCATCTTTTTGAGGTTCTCTTCTTAGATCTAGGTTTAGTGTCATGATTTCCTCATAAGTGGATTTTGAATGGTTAGAAGAGATAAAATTTTCATCTTTATGGCTTTCCATAGTCCATTAGACATTATATCTTTTGGATCCATGATTTGTTGTGTCACACCCCCAAACCAGAACGACAGAAACGTTTGGGGGCGGAGGACGTCATATGTAGTAGTATAACAATTGAATCATAATAATGAAAGCAAACAGAACCGTTACATTGATAAAGTAAAGTAATTACATCTGTTCTATACATAGTTTGTAAGACATCAAAAATGTATAGCAAAAGTATAAAAGACACGACTCTATAAGCTCTGTCTTCTCAAAACCTGTAGGTGTACCTGTCTACCTATTCCCTGAGAATACAAGTGGTTTTGAAACTGTATCAACATCTAAGTTGGTGTGTTCATAAGTATGTTTTTGTGATGGAAAGCTTGTCTTTGTTCATTGAAAATGTCATAGTGTACTTCCAGAAAATCCAATATTTTCTTTAGTAATGAAACGTAGTCTCAGGCCTTATGACCAAAATGTATGTAGTTACTGTACTCTATAATAGTATATGTAGTCTTGCTAATAAATAAAACCATGTATGTTTTCCCTACTCTGTATGTATTACTAGTGTACTCTATACTAGGAAGATAGTGTTGGATTAGGTGTCTAAGCCCATAACTATATTGGTATGTACTTGACCCGATTATGAGCATGGTCCTTTTGGGTTGCCTTCACCATAGCAACTAATAGGATGAATTATGGAGAAGGAGGATTCATTATGATTTATTAGTGTATTATAAGAATAATATATTAATTAAGAAATCATATGATTTAATTAGTATTGATCAGAAATTAATTTGGTGATCAAAAGAGACTGATTAAATTAACGGGGACTGATTATGCAAATCAGAAATATTTATAGTTTGGGCTAATGGACCTTATTGGTATAAGGTGGACGAAATCTATATGAGAATCCATAAAGATTTCATTGAAGGCTTGTCCATTAAGGATTCCATATGTTGCTTAGGGCCTAAGCAAGGGAATTAGGGTTTCCAAGTTGATAACCCTAGAAGCGTCAACTATAAAAGGAACCCCAAAGGCTCCCAAAAACACCCCCAATGAGTTCTTAGAGAACCCTAGACGATTTTTGTAGCCTATCCTCTCCTCTCTCTCTCTCTCTCTCTCTCTTTCTTTCTTTCTTTCTTTCTCTCTCTCTCTCTCTCTCTCTCTTACTCTTGCTTGTTGCTAGTGGTGTTTATGACTCCATTAGAGGTGCAACACTTGGGGCAGTAAGCTTTCAAGAATCAAGGACTTTGTGGATTGTTCTTATTATTGCTACATAACAAGTAAGGTAAGATTCCAAACCCTTATTTACATATGAATTTCATTCTTAGACATGTTAGATTAGGGTTTATGCTTTGGAAGATTGTTTGCATGTATAATTTGAGGAAAACCAAGATCCAAACATTAGGGTTGCATGTACACCATATGAATCATGTTCTGCTCAAAACACATCAGTGGTATGAAAGCCTAGGGTAGTTTTTCTATTATATGATGCAAAAGTTAAGTTTTCAAAGTTGGAAATTTTTGAAGTTCGTTTTTAGACCAGACTTACGACGTGGACACAGTCTGATAGCAAAATTTCAAAATTCTACCCTAATTTGATTTGGATAATTACCATAAATTGTTTTTTCAAATTAAAAATAATATTTTCTATTATGGTAATTGATCAAAGTAATAGATAATTGTTAATTTAAGATAATTACTTGTTTTATAAGATAAAGATTAATTATTTGTATTTTGATTTGAATTATCATGTAAGAAAACTAGATTAGGTCAAATTATGTGATAATTATTAATTATAGGATATTTAATTACTTTTTTAAATTTGATCTAAAAGATATTTTCAAAATTTTCAAAATTTTCCATCAAGTTTTGAAATTTAAAATTTGATTAAAAGGTTTTAATTTTGAAATATTAAATTCTAAAACCCTCGTATTTTGAATAGTTCAAACACCCCTTCTGTTTTTATTAAATTAATTAAGTGTTTAATGAAAAGAGATAATTAATAAATCCATAAATTATATGGTTTAAGATGAATCAAATTAAAATTTTAATTTATTAATAGATTAAACCACCTATTTAAAAGTGTAAAATACACCATTATACTATATAAAATTAAAAAGTGTAATATTATATATGTTTGAGTAAAGAGTCAGTCTTACCGTTAGTAGGTCTCATTCACGATGTTGGTCTATAAGGAGAGTTTAAGGAAGCGGCATGTAAAATGACCGTCATTGGGTATCCACTCTTATCCACCGCACTCATGACCAGTAGAGGGTCGTTAGCAGAACGTGTAGGATAGGACACAACCTTCCATTATAAGTATAATGAAATAAGATGTAACTAAACACTTTTAGAAATTCCCAAATCTTAGTTACTCTAGGAAAAATGTGGAATTTGTGCTAATCCATGAAATTGCATATTGCACCTTGTTGGTTGTTAGTGGAGCGTGTGTGGTTAACCGAAACACTATATGGGACCAATGAAGGGTGGCAATGGGTTTCTCGTAAGATTATCATTGATCAATGGAGCATGTATGGTTAACCGACATATTGATTGGGTGGTGATCGACATCGAGAGTACCAAGCTAATTTGCATGGTTATCTGCTCCTTGTTTGTGATACTCAGTAACCCAGTCACAAACTTGAAGGGCATAATCGAGATTAAATATGCCATTGAAAATTTCAATGAATCTCAAAAGATCTAGGAGTTTCAATTCATTTAAAACCTAATTTTCAATTTTCGTTTTTCATGGTGGAAATTCGTAAATCGTCGTTTACCTACCTTCAAATATTTTGCAATTGGATTACGACATCCCTCTTCATAATTACAGATTATTGTGTTGGATCCTATCCTTGATATTTCATTTGGGTGTTATATCAAGGATTCTTATCAACTAACTTGAATTTTTCCTGTTTTGTAGATGTCAAATGACTATGGTCTTCTCGAATCCTTTGGAAAAAACTTTCCACTTGAAGGTGATGTTCCACGATTGGATCGGGGAAATGGAAATCATGTTTCACTTCCTCCACCTCCTACAATAGTTCTCCCTCACCCACATGTTCAAAGACTTGAAAAGTTCAAGGTCACTCAAGCCCTATTGGCAAGTAAACACGAAAATGGAAAGTTTGTGTGTGCACACATCTTGGAGATGAAGTCATACATTAAAAAGTTGGAATGTTGGGTGTCATTGTCATATAGTGAGTTCATTAGAGAGTACTATATGATGGACCATGACGTGACCCTCATTGATCTTACCTATTTGCATATTGCTGCTGAATCAGCAATGATTTGGTGCATTGGTCAAGCAAATTTGCGGGGAAGACTCCCAAGCTTCCATGGACATTGATAATGGCAACATTTGAAGTCCATAAAAGTCTTCTTTTCCTAATTGAAAAGGATTGGCTGAGGTCAAACCATTTGACCAAATGGTAAAGAGAAATGCTGAATCTGAAATTGTCCTATGTGTTGTCCCAAAAGAGTCTGTTTGTTTCTACTACCAAGAGAAGGGGAATTTGATGTGAAGCTACCATATGTACCTGAAAGATCGCAAGGATGGGAGAGTCAAGATGTATGACTCTGCTTCAGGTAAATCCACTATCTAACTCTATTAAGTTCCTATTTGTAGATTCTTAATACATGATGTGATAAGATTACATTTTGATGTTTTGTAGGATCGAAGAATAGAAAGGAAGCTTAAAAGGAAGAGTGAGCTGAGTCTGATCAAGAAGGAATGGATTTTAATCTCCTAGTTCGAAGATCGGATTTTTGAGCTGCTACTTAGAAGAGTTAAGATAGATTGCTTAGGAATATTTACATAGTTTTCATTTGTAATCGCAATTGTAAGGATAGGTTTTTCCGTACTTTTATAAATAAAATAAATTTTGGTTTTGTCTTATTTATATCCTTGCAATTGCATTTGTGAAATTGATGTTTGTATGTATATGTTGTTAGCAATACTGAAATGGATGTGATTCTTAATTATGATATTTGTGGTAGTGTCATAAATTTTCCAAATAAGGAAAGATTCTCATCACCCAATTTTCAATTAAACAGAAACTTGGAATCATGCGACTTGCATCGTATGATGAATAAGAACCTTCATCTTTGTGAAATTGAGACTAGTTCCTTGTTCACATATGGACGTGAGTTAAATGAAGGACTAGGGGATCTAGTATACATTGTTGTGCACTAGTCATGTCCATCACAAAGAACGATAAAAAAATTTCGTCATGATTTACTAAAAAGTTTAGTAAATATGGTTATGCTTACAAGATTAAGTGTAATTCTGAATTGTTGAAAAGGTTTCAATGTATAGTAGAAAAAATAAGAAGAATCAATTAGGCAAAAAGATAAAGTTTATCTAGTCTGAAAAGAAGGGAGTACTTAAGTATCGTGTTTTATGATTAACTTATGATTATGAAACCGTGTCACAATGGATGCTCTAAGAACACCTTAGTGCACTAGTATGGCTAAGAAGAGGAATCGAAAATTGTTGAATGGTTAAATCAAAAGGTGAATCATACTTCGTTCCAAAATCAAGTCTTAGAGTCATACTCCAAGATTGTGATTTGAGTGAGATCATCTTAAGAAGGTTTATAACACTCATCAAATGTGGAGTAGAAAAACTTCTTAGTTTTGTACATTTGAAATTGGTAAGTTGTGATGTCTTGGATAAGACAAAGACCAAGTAAGACCAATTGTGTGAAGTGTTTGTCTTGATAAGAAACCGCACTAACTATTGAATATTTGTTTGTCAAGGAATGTTTCTTAACAAGAGAATCTTGTATGTCAAGAGGTCAGTGAGAGTCTAACGATCTTGAAAAGTTTCAAGAACCAGTCAAGAGTAAACCTATTGTTTATCACTAGCACACGACTTGAGGTTTGTAACCTATCGTGTTGACATATTCTTCTTTCTGTTCCATTCCAGTAGAGTTGACTATGCATGTGAGTCCTAAGAGTACTCATTTGAATTCATAAAGGTAATGCACCTTGATCAATGAAAGTTTATTAATCTGTATGGGTGAGCTGCCTGACTACTTGGAAGACATGGTAGGCCGTTGTGCTGCCAGGCGGCAAGAAATAAAGATTGAACAAGTTCAGTCCATATGAGTTTGGATTTGTCACAAACATTGTCTTGCGGTTATGGTTATGACAAATTAACATGGATAGGAACACATACTCCATAAAATATAAGTGTCATAAGGTTTTTCTCCGCTTCATGAAAATGATTGTGAGGAAACACTTTCAGTAAGAAGATTTTAAGGAAATAGCATTATGTAAATTGGATTCTCAAATTCGATTATGATAACGATACCTCTCTTCATAGTTCGAATTGTGAGATTTGGAAATTAGTCCGAATATTTGGGACTTATTGTTTTAATTTATGAATTTATTCAGACACACATATGAGTTATCTAAGGAAAGGTGTATGAGTTTAAGAAGCTTAGATAAAGTCTTATCAAAGCATTAGTGGGTTTTGAGCATTCTAACACTCCTAAGTGTACATGCAACCCTAATAAACCTTGTATCTATGTTTTCTCTAAAATACATGCAAATAATAATTTCCAAGGTTTACATCCTAACTAGCATGGCATGAAGAACTAGAATCATAAAACACTAGAAGAATGACATACCTTTTGATAGTGATTGATTGCTTGGAGTTTGAGAGCCTAGCCCCAATAATGTGAATGCCTCAAGTGGAATCACAAATCACCACAAACTTGGAAAACTTATGAAAGTGTATACTTTGCTTCAAGAAATCGGTCGCACCCTTTTTCACACACTAGGTTGCAATTTCATGCAACATAAGCTTGTTTATATAGTGTGCATGATTAGGTTAAAACCCTAATAGCCCATGTCTTTTCCTTTCCAAGGATCCATGGGTTAAAAGCTCCATGGATCATCCATGGACTTCCATATAAGCTTAGCCCATTTCCAAATGAGTGTTAGCCCACACTATATAAATATAATAGCCCATTATTTAATTAGTCTTCCTTTTAATCACTAAATTAATTCATAATTAATTTAAGACTAAAACCTAATTAAATAACATGACTTCATATTAATATATTATAACTTCTAATATATTAATAAACCATAAGTATACAATTCTCATAATATTATCCATAAATCATTTGGGTGAAGTGCAACCCAAATGGACCATGCCATGTCAGGTCAAGTATATACCAAATAAATTATGGACTTAGACATCTTATCCAACAGTCTCCCACTTGGATAAGTCTAATAACTATATTTTCCTATATTACTTCAGGAACCAACCAGCAATCGTAGCTCTCGAAAACTCTATTGAACTATGAAGCACAATTTTAGATAAGTGATCATATAGTCCTCTGTTCTCATGATATCAGCCGGACAAATACATGGAACAACATTGTACTTATTGTCCAACAGTTTGTTTCCCGATTTCCGATTTGTTTTACAAAGAACTTAATCGAACGCATCAATTTAGTTCTGACCGGGCCCGGTACATAGGTCAAAACAAAATCATCGAGGGTCCCAGATATCGCTTCTATTTTTAGAAGGAACATATAAACAACGACTCATATGCTTGTTCTACTACTTGTTGAATTGTACACAAAGGAACGTTTTATAACATCAAGTTACTGATGCATTTTCGTGCAATCAATGCACAACCAACTCATAGGCAACAACTCATATCTCTAGGTTTGAAGACTTACATGATATTACCGTCTCACGATCACTCGAGATAAATTCCATGAAGTTATACAAGTGAGTGTGGGTTAATTCCGATACTCATAACTTATGAGCACTCATGAATGTTGTAGCAACCATTGCTATGACTAAACACATTTAGCCATCTACAAACTCGATTCATGATAGTCTTAATTCATACTTACTTCCAACATATGAACGACTGTGGAGTGTTTAAATAACTTAGTCATTCAGAAAGGATAACTTAGCTATTCTGGAAGTCAAAACATGCAAAGTGAAACACAATAATAATTGAATCCAATATGGTCTCGGAACCCTTTTGAATATAAATAAAACCACCTTTTATTTATCACCATATTGATTACACATTATTCATTGTATAATGTTTCAAATAATCAACTTAATACTTGAATAAAAACAACAGTTGTCCCATGCTCCTAGCATGTACACTTTGTTTTTCTAAACAATAGTTATGCCATACTCCAAGTATACATACTATGTTTGTCTATGATCTTTACTTTTTGGAATAGATCAATTGAACATGATTCCAATGATACTCATTTCACAATCCCAAATCCTTATTGTAAATGTAAGAATTCCTAATTCCTACCATTTACCAAAAATCTGTTAGATTTTAAATTTATATGCACTGATCCTCTCATAATGATTATGCACAAGGTCACCAAAACCTTGTCATCAGTCATTACAGAGGTTTCCAAAGGTGATCAACTCTATGGAAATGAAGTCTCATATCCAAAGTACATTGCTTTGAACATCCTTCTTGCACTAAGGTTTTCTAATCTTACACATATTGAACAACTTCCACCTATGGAGACATTTCCATAGTCCCATTTTGACTATCACTTCCAAACAAGAGTTACCTCTTTTCATAATATGTCAATATGGTCCTTTCCAACAATTTACATCATTATTCCAACTATCCCTGAGCAACCAATCTTTGGTGAACCTCAGACTTTTCTTAATCACTTTAGTCATATCCCATTCTAGACTTTTCCCTTCTTAATGCCCTAGGCATTTGGAAAATTTAGAAAGGATGAATATTATAACACATGCAATCGATCCTATATCTGAAGCATATGGGACACGATTCATGATGTTTCAAATAAAGACATGATACTAGACCAGTCTTTTGCTACAATATTTTCTATTTGCCATGTTTTCAAAATTTAACTATGAAGAGGGATGCCGCAATCATAATCGAATTTTTGAAAACGCAATATATATATATATATATATATATATATATATATATATATATGGAATTTCTTTAAGTTGAACCATTCCATCATAAAATACACACACATACACATACACACACACACACACATATATATATATATATATATATATATATATATATATCCTTGACTAAGGATGATTAAAAACTCAATCTAAGCTTTTAGAATTGAAATGAAGTATAATTTCCTCTCCCTTAATTATAGATAAACAACCTTTTCAACCCCTACCACTTTACGAATTGAAACTTTTGTTTTTCTATAATTAACATTGCTAACTTGCAACACTAAACATAATAATCCTGCTCCCACTAACATGATGATTATCAGCATAACACTTATGCTCCCACTAGTTCTGACATATTTCCATAAATCAGTTGGACTTCTGAATTTAGATTCGTACACCCTTTCTTAAATAGCTCACATGTGTGTCTAAACAATTTCCAAAACTATGAAAAGGGATGCCATAATCATAGTCTTAATTGTTTAGACCTTTTCCATTTCTCACAAGTCCATGTTAGTGTGCCGGTTAACCACACACGCTCCACTAACAACTTTGAGAATGCAAACATCACAATTGCTATCTACTTAAAATCTTCTTAGTGAAAGCATTTCCTCACCATCATTTTCATGAATAGGAGAGAAACCTTATGACACTTAGATTTCATAGTGTATGAGTTTCTATCCATGTGAATTTGTCAAAACCATAATCACAAGACAAGGTAGGTGACAAATTCAGCCTTACATGGATTCAACTTGTTCAATCTTAATTTCTTATCACCTGGTAGCACAAGGCCCACCAATGCTTCCAAGCTGTTATGCACACAGTTTAGAACTAACAGAACTCACATGCATAGTCAACTTCATAGGAACAAACACAGAAACAAGAATTATGTCAACTTAATGGGTTGCAAACCTTAAGTCGTGTGCTAGTAATAAAACCCAGGTTTTACTCTTGATCAAATCTTGAAATCCTTTCAGGATCTTTAAGACTCCCACTGTCCTGTTGACATATAAGTTTCCCTATTCAAGGACCATTCCTTGACAAAACAAATATTCAAGGGATAGTGTGGATTCTTATCAAGATAAACACTTCACACCATTGGTCTTATTTGGTCTTTGTCTTATCCAAGACATCATAAATTACCAATTTCAAATGTACAGGAGTAGAAAACATTACACTACATTTGATAAGTGTTTTAAACCTTACTTTATGTCACTTAATGTTACAATCTTGGAGTATGACTCTAAGAGTTGTTTTGGAACGAAGTGTGACTCATTCTCTTGATTTTAACCATTCCAACAATTCATGACCCCTCTTCTTAGTCATAACAATGCACTAAGATGTCCTTAGAGTATGAATTTGTGATATGGTTTCATAATCATTAAGATGATCATAAAACATGATACTAAAGTACTCTCCCATCTTTTCAGACTTGAGAAACTTTTATCTCTCTGCCAAATTTGATTCTTCTCATCTGTTCTGCCATACATTAAAACCTTTTCAATATTACAGAATTATACTTAAACTTGCAAGTATAACCATACTTATTAAACTTTAGTAAATCATGACAAATCAATCTTTGTGGTGGACCTTGACCAACACACACCTAGTGTACCCGATCCCTTAGTCCTTTAATTGACTCACATATTCATGTGATCAATGAATTAGTCTTAATTTTCCAAAGATGAAAAATTCCCATTCATCATATATTATAGCCTGTATGATTCCAAGTTTCTGTCCAATTGAGACTTGGATGATGAGAACCTTTCCTTATTTGGTAAATTCAGACACTACCACAAATGAGAGAATCAAACTCATATTTTCAATATTGCTAGAAACACACAAATATCAATTTTCCATAAATGCCATTGTAAGGGGATATAGTATAAAATAAAATAAACAAAACTTTTATTTCTTTATTAAAATGCTGAAAAATATTCCTTACAATGCAACTTTAAATGGAAACTATGTTATTACATATTCCCTAGCAATCTATCATAACTTCTAAGTAGTATCTCAAAAATCCGATCCTCGAACCATGCAATAGAAATCCATCTTCGCGATCAAATTCAGCACACTCTTCTTTTAACCTTCCTTTTGCTCGATCCTCCTAACCATCAAGATGCAATCTAGTCACATCATTAATAGGAATCAATAATTAGGAACTTTAATAAAGTTAGATAGTGGACTTACCTGAAGCAGAGTCAACCATTTTGTCTCTACTTACTTTCAAATTTATCAGGTATTCAGGGCAGCTTCGCTTCCAATGTCCATTCTCATGACAATAAAAGCATATAGACTCTTTGGGAATGGTACATGAGACAATCATAGACTTAGCCTTTCCCTTTACCTTTCGGTCAACCGGGTTGACCAAGGTCGATCCCATTCCATTGGGAAGAGAAAGTTTTTCTATACTTCCAATGTTACCATTATCCAAGTCCATAGAAGTTTGAGAATTTGATCTTTCACCAATATTTACTTTTACAGTGCGCCAAAACATTTCTGATTCATGTCGTGATCTATCACATAGTAGTCCTTAATGAAGTCACTATATAACTCCGGAAGTGTCTGAAGAACCCAGTCAACAGCCAACTTCCTTGAGATATCGACACCTAACATTCTCAACCTATTAATGTGTGACTTCATTTCTAAGACATGAGTACACACAGGGTTTCCATCTTTATGTTTCATTGCCAGTAGGGCTTGAGTGATCTTGAACTTTTCAAGTATTCGAGCTTGTGGGTCAGGGAGAATAAATGGAGGAGGTGGAGGAAGTGAAGCATGATGTTGAGGGACATCATCTTCAAGAGGAAAGCTTGTTCCAAGCGATTTGGAAAGATCATAGTTATTTGAACCAGACATCTACAATGCGAGAATATCAAGTGAATTGATTCAAGTCCTTAATATAACACCCAATATGAAATATTAAGGATAGGACCCACACAATATTTTATAACTTGGAAGAGGGATGCCGTAATCCAAGCTATAAAATATTTGAAGGTAGGCGAATGACGATTCACCGATTTCCACCACGAAAACTGTAACGCCTGTGTTTCTGGGCTTGCCATTTTTAGCAATGTAATAGTCTAGGTTAACCATTGTAACCCGTTTTGAAATAATATAAGTGTATTATTTGAGTATTATGTGTTTTGTGCTTAATTGCTTAATTATGTGGTTTGATTAATTAAGAATAAAAACAACCATCAAAATTTAAGTGTAAAATAAACTTGATATCTTTAGATAATGATGTAGTAGTTGAAACAAGGTTTCCGAGGATATAAAGAATGCCGAAATCCGAGTTATAATGAAGAAGTTATGACCTGTCGAAGTTTCGTGACAGAACCGGCACGATACAGCGCGACGTAAAAAGTGATTTTACGTTAGAGCGATATTTAGCCTTAGCAATCTAAATGAAGGTCGTAGAATACATTAAACCATGAGCGTGCATAAAAAGAACGCCCAAATCTGACTTCGTATGAGGAAGTTATGATTTTTCGAAGTTTCGACTTAGCGCTATGCAGCCCGAATGCTCGATTTGAGACCGAGCGGTTTTTAGCCGAAACAATCTAATGAGAATCGAAGGTCTCGTTAATAGGAGTAAAACGATAAAAAGATAGGCGAAAACGGACGTCGGATAAAGAAGTAATGATTTTATAACGGAGTTTTCCTGTCCCGGCCTACTAAAAATAAATAATAAAAATAAATTCAAAATTAGCTGACGGAGTCAAAACGAAAGATGTAGATCACAGTCTCACCTATGCGTGGATTTAAAGAACGTCAAAAACAGAGTTCGTATGAGGAAGATATGATTTTTTGAAGTTTATTAAATATTTTCGATATTTAATTTAAATATATATTGGCCGATATTATCCATGGGGGGAGTCAGCGACCTTATCGTCGTTACTCCCCGCGTAACCTAAAATTACGCCCCGCGTAAATCGCAGATCCAGCCCCTATAAAAGGAAGTCGAGTGCGGCCGATTCAGTTGCTCATTTCTTCCCGTTTTCTTGCGTTTTTGCATCGTTTTTCGTGCAAGAAATATCCCGAAGCCCCAATATCATTCCCGAGCCCCGAAGCAAGTCCCGAGGCCCCGAAGAGCCCGAGAAGTGCAAATCCCGAGCCTAAGCTCTGCTCGCGAGGAGTCCGGTTTTTGTGAAGATCGTCCAGATCTACCGAAGAATACTACTTCTACAAGCCGTAGTGCTGTCCGATCATCTTCTGATCAAGTGAGTGTGTAGTTACTTTCTTCTAAACGCATAATTATGAAGTATTTTATATGAAATACGTGTTATGTGTATAATTTTTTTGTTATGTGCGTGAATGTATATTCACTCTCTTTAATCTCATAGATCTGATTTGTTTTCTATGAAATACGTGTTATGTGGGTATGCCTCATCTGTTATGTGAAATATGTATTGAATGAAAATGCTATACAGGTTTTAAAATATGTATAAAAATATATATTTTTATCTACTAATATGTTGGGTCGAACATGGGTAGATAGTTGGTGTGTAATAAACAGATGAGAGACCTCGATGTTGTTGTTGTTGTTGACCTAGTTATTCAGCAGAGTATGGATAACGACCACAGAATCCTTCTAGACAGTCTCGTGGAACACTAGTAGGTTCATAACCTGTAGGTGTTGTGAACAATGTGTTCACCGGTGTACTCTATCCCCCTCATGGTTGCCTTTAGGATATCTGTTGTTGAGGAAACCCCTTAGCAGTAATGTCCGTCCCGATGAAAATCGTAGAGTGAGGATAACGGGAATGGGTAATCGGGATAGTGATTGGTTGGTGAAATTAAATATAATTTATTTATTGTGGGTTGAAAACCCTATATGGTCACCAGGCTCCCAAGCCTGACCCACTCAGTTTTATTTGTATTACAGGAAGTGGCGCAAGGGCGTAAGATGGATGAATCATCGAGTTGTTTTGTTTACAAGTCTGTATATGTATATATTTGTTGAATGACTTGTAATGTTATCGTTTATGCTTTATAGTCTGTATCGGAACATGACACCCCGAGTTTTAATTATATAATGAAAATGCATCTCTTGATGAAATGCTTTGATAAATATTATTTTATCATGTTTTGTTTTGGGAACAAATTCCGCAACACTTTTAAATCAAAAGGATTTACTCTGAAATTATTTTGAAAAGCATAAATGAAATCGGTCTTTTCTAGCCGAGATTTTGGGGATGTCACAGTTAGTATCAGAGCATTAGTTTAAGCGAACTAGGAATTTGTAGGATTTCTAAACTTAAACTTAGAATGCTAAGTGGAGATTGCGAGGTGTGTGTCTGTTAAATTTTAGACACAAGCACTAGTTTATTTTAGGAAAGTTGCCTAAAATGCTTTTATGTGCTAAATGTTATATGTTGCCATATATGATATTATTTGTTCGGATCTACGGTTTGTTGCCAACCAGATCTGAAGGTTTATGTGTTTAGGATTCTAAGCGTATGTCTACGATATTAGAACTAGCATGTAATCGTTTCGGAGTGAAAGGATGATTTGAAATCTATCATGAATGAAGATCTAAATTTCACCTTATTCGGTGTATAGATCAAAAATGGTGAGAACAAGAAGCAGTGTTGGAAACGCGGATGCAAACAAGAATCAACCGCCAGTGATTGAGCAAGCACCTGTTGTAGCAGCAGCACCAGAACAGATCACCATGGCTGGAGTGCAAGCCATGATTCGGGCTATGTTAGCCGAACAAAGGGAGGAGATGCGACAAATGTTGCATAATAATAGGGACGGACCTATCATACCTATTGAGGAACCTGAATTGATTCCCGAGCAATCAGAGGAAGGGAACAATAGTCGTATTATGAGTCAAGTTGGGACTCAAGAAGAACAAAGGAACAATCCGGAAAGGAGAAACAACAGCGATGGGCGAATGTACAAAAATTTCTTGGGTGCCAAACCGCCAAGTCTTTCTAGGAGCCCAAAGCCTGTTGAAATAATGGATTGGATCTCCGAAATGGAGATGGTATTTGAAAGTTGCGACTGTAGCAACAAACAAAAGACTGTCGTTGCAGTCAGACAACTGAAGACTGGAGTATTAAGTTGGTGGAAGTTGTTGGCAGATATTATGCCACGAGGAGAAGCTTTGAAAATGTCATGGGAGGAGTTCTTGGAACAGTTAAGGGTGCAATATTGTTCAGAGATAGATCTGATTGATCTGAATAATGAGTTCCAAAACTTGAAGAAGGGGAGGATGAGCGTAGACGACTATGCTACAGCATTTACTGAGAAAATGAAATTATTTTCGTACCTAATGCCAACGGAACTCTCCAAGATTGAGAGGTTTGCTAATGGACTGCCTACCGACTTTGGTGCGACGGTCAAGATGGCAACTACTCTGAAAACGGCTGTTCGTGCAGCTAAGAATGTGGAGGCTCAGCAGAAGGAAAAGGGTCTGGAAAGCATAGAAGTTGGTGAAAAGAGGAAGTTCGATGGAACTTCAGGCTCCAATAAGAAAAACAAGTTCTTGAAGTCTGGTTCGAGGGGAAGTGGAGGCGAAGCGAAATGGTGCGACAAATGTAAGAAAAAAGCATCATGGAAAATGTGAGGTAGTAGCCACATGCTACAAGTGTGGAAAGCCAGGTCACTATGCCAATGAATGTACCCTCACTAAGAAAGTTTGTTATGGTTGTGGTGAGGAGGGACACATGTCGAGGGACTGCCCGAAGAAGAAGGAGGCAGCTAGACCGAACATTCCGCCAAAGCCAAAGGCGAGAGCATTCCAGATGACACTGGAAGCTGCTAAAGATGAAGCTGATGTCGCTTCAGGTACCTTTCTCGTTAACAATTTTCCTACCCAAATTTTATTTGATTCTGGAGCCAACTACTCCTTTATATCGCATGAATTTGGTAGAAAACTAGCTTTGCCTATTGATAGACTAGATAATTCTTTATTAGTCGAAGTTGCTAGTGGCAAGTTTGTACCTGTTAGCCATCGTATGAAAAACATCTTAATCGACCTTAATGGGAATAAGTTTCACGAAGAATTATTACCTATCGAACTTAATGGTTTCGACATCATGTTGGGAATGGATTGGCTTAGTGCCAATGATGCCGAGATATTGTGCAAGAAGAAGATAGTTAAAGTGAACCCGCCTGGGAAGGAATCGTTTATGGTGTATGGGGACAAACGCCGAGTGAATTCTGGAATCATTTCCCTAATGAAAGCCAGAAAGTGTTTGACGAAGGGATGTACATCATATTTAGTATTCGTGATTGATGCTAAGAAGGAAAAGAAGGTGATGTAGAGTATTCCTGTGGTATGTGATTATCCAGAAGTATTTCCCGAAGATCTTCCTGGATTACCGCCCGATCGACAAGTGGAATTCCATATTGACTTGTTACCAGGAACAACGCCAATTGCAAAAGCACCTTATCGATTAGCACCGACGGAGATGAAGGAGCTGATGATGCAACTTCAGGAGTTATTGGACAAAGGTTTCATTAGACCTAGTTCATCACCCTGGGGAGCTCCGGTGTTACTCGTGAAGAAGAGAGATGGAAGTATGAGAATGTGCATTGACTACAGAGAGCTGAATAAGGCAACAATATAGAATAAATATCCATTGCCGAGGATTGATGACCTATTCGATCAACTACAAGGTTCGAGCTATTTCTCGAAGATCGACCTAAGGTCAGGATATAATCAGCTGAAAGTGAGAGAGCAGGATATAGAGAAGACTATGTTCAAAACTAGATATGGACACTATGAGTTCTCAGTTATGTCATTTGGACTAACCAATGCTCCGACAGCATTCATGGATTTAATGAATAGGGTTTGTAATCTGTTACTTGATAAATCCGTGATAGTGTTCATAGACGACATTCTGATTTACTCGAAAAGCCAGGAGGAGCATGGCAGACACTTGCGAGAAGTGTTAGAAGTCTTGAAGAAGGAGAAGCTGTATGATAAGTTCTCCAAATGTGATTTTTGGATTCGTGAAGTCCAATTCTTGGGTCACGTGGTCAACCAAGAAGGGATAATGGTTGATCCAGCAAAGATTGAAGCTGTAATGAAGTGGGAACAGCCGAAAAGTCCCACGAAGATCCGAAGATTTTTAGGATTAGCCGGATATTACCGAAGGTTTATCCAAGGCTTTTCTTCGATTGCTACTCCATTGATAGCTTTGACCCACAAAGGAGCTACTTATGCTTGGAATGATAAGCATAAAGAAGCATTCGAGAAGCTAAAGAAGAAGCTATGCGAGGCACCGATACTTTCTCTACCCGATGGAGTTGAAGACTTCGCTGTTTATAGTGATGTGTCTGGTGTTGGATTGGGTTGTGTTTTAACCCAAAGAGAAAAAGTGATAGCATATGCGTCTCGACAGCTGAAGGAGCATGAAAAGAACTACCCGACTCATGATTTGGAGTTGGCAGCGGTAGTTTTCGCTCTGAAGATATGGAGGCATTACCTTTATGGCACGAAGTGCAAACTTTTCACTGATCATAAGAGTCTCCAATATCTCTTTAATCAAAAATAGTTAAATATGAGGCAACGACACTGGCTGGAATTACTCAAGGACTACGACTGTGAGATACTTTACCATCCCGGTAAAGCTAATGTTGTTGCTGATGCTCTTAGTCGGAAAGTCAATGTTGAGAGAAAAAGGCCAAGGGCGTTGAGAATTGAAGTTGTCTCGACTATTTTAGAAAGTATAAAGAAAGCTCAAAGCGAAGCTTCTGAGAAGAATGACCGAAAAGAGGAACGTTTGGGCAAAACGTTGGTGTTCGGTGTAAACAGTCATGGACTGAAGGTGTTCCAAGATCGGATTTGGATACCTAAGACAGGAGGAATTAGGGATCTTCTGATGGAAGAAGCTCACAAAACCATGTACTTGATTCATCCCGGTAGCACTAAAATGTATAGGGACCTGAAACCCTACTACTGGTGGCCGACGATGAAGCTTGATGTTGCAAAGTATGTGGCTGAGTGTGTGACTTGTGCAAGAGTCAAGACACAACATCAGAAACCGTACAGGAGTTTAGAACCATTGCCTGTGCCTATGGGTAAGTGGGAAGACATTGCTATGGATTTTGTCACTAAACTGCTCAGAACAAAGAATGGTCACGACATGATTTGGGTGGTCGTCGATCGATTCACTAAGAGTGCGCATTTCATAGCAGCCGGGGAGAAATGGTCTATGGAAAAGCTTGCGAATTCTTATGTGAAGGAAATTGTGAGACTCCACGGTGTTCCGCTAACAATTGTGTCGGATCGTGATAGTCATTTCACCTCAAGGTTTTGGAAAATTCTACAAGAGGAAATGGGTACCAAGTTATGTTTAAGTACAACTTACCATCCGCAGACTGATGGCTAGAGCGAACGAACGATACAAACGCTTGAAGATATGCTAAGAGCATGTACCTTGGAATTCCTAGGTAATTGGGATGAACATTTACCATTAGTAGAATTTTCCTATAATAATAGTTTTCACTTGAGCATTAAGATGGCACCTTACCAAGCTTTGTATGGACAAAAGTGTCGTACGCCGTCTTGTTGGCTTGAGGCTGGGGAAAAGCAGTTTATGGGACCGGAGATGGTTCATCAAACTGCTAAAAAGTTAAAAAATAATTAGGGAAAGAATGTTAGCGGATCAGGATCGTCAAAAGAGCTATGCTGACAAAAAGCGAAGACCGATGACTTTTGAAGTTGGGGATTCGGTTTTGCTCAAAGTCTCGTCATAGAAGGGACTTATAAGATTTGGAAAAAGAGGAAAACTAAGTCTAAGGTTTATTGGACCGTTTAAAGTTCTTCAGAGGATTGGGAACCAAGCTTACAAGCTCGAACTACCAGAAGAACTGAATGGAATTCATAACACTTTTCATGTGTGTTATTTACGAAAGTTCACGGGGGAAGTTCCCGACATGATTCCACTTTCGGAGTTGAGAATCGATGAGAACAAAAGGTTGATTGAAGAACCAGAGGCAATTGTTGACCGAAACATTAAGAAGTTGTGACGCAAGATGGTCGAGTTAGTGCTTGTCCGATGGAAACACACGAATGGGCTGAATCTCACCTGGGAGACGGAGAGTGACATGATGGGTCGCTATCCGCATTTGTTTGTTGATGTGTGATTCCGGGGACGGAATCATTCTAAGGTGGAGAGAATTGTAACGCCTGTGTTTCTGGGCTTGCCATTTTTAGCAATGTAATAGTCTAGATTAACCTTTGTAACCCGTTTTGAAATAATATAAGTGTATTATTTGAGTATTATGTGTTTTGTGCTTAATTGCTTAATTATGTGGTTTGATTAATTAAGAATAAAAACAAGCGTCAAAATTTAAGTGTAAAATAAACTTGATATCTTTAGATAATGCTGTAGTAGTTGAAACAAGGTTTCCGAGGATATAAAGAATGCCGAAATCCGAGTTATAACGAAGAAGTTATGACTTGTCGAAGTTTCGCGACAGAACCGGCATGACACAGCGCGACGTAAAAAGTGAATTTACGTTAGAGCAATATTTAGCCTTAGCAATCTAAATGAAAGTCATAGAATACATTAAACCATGAGCGTGCATAAAAAGAACGCCCAAATCTGACTTCGTATGAGGAAGTTATGATTTTTCGAAGTTTCGACTTAGCGGTATGCAGCCCGAATGCTCGATTTGAGACCGAGCGGTTTTTAGCCAAAACAATCTACATGAGAATCGAAGGTCTCGTTAATAGGAGTAAAACGATAAAAAGATAGGCGAAAACGGACGTCGGATAAAGAAGTTATGATTTTATAACGGAGTTTTCCTATCCCGGCCTACTAATAATAAATAATAAAAATAAAGTCAAAATTAGCTGACGAAGTCTAAAAGAAAAATGTAGATCGTAGTCTCACCTACGCGTGGATATAAAGAACGTCAAAAACGGAGTTCGTATGAGGAAGATATGAATTTTTGAAGTTTATTAAATATTTTCGATATTTAATTAAAATATATATTGGCCGATATGATCCATGGGGGGAGTCAGCGACCTTATTGTCGTTACGCCCCGCGTAAATCGCAGATCCAACCCCTGTAAAAGGAAGTCGAGTGCAACCGATTCAGTTGCTCATTTCTTCCCTTTTTCTCGCGTTTTTGCATCGTTTTTCGTGCAAGAAATATCCCGAAGCCCCGGTATCATTCCCGAGCCCCGAAGCAAGTCCCGAGGCCCCGAAGATCTCGAGAAGTGCAAATCCCGAGCCGAAGCTCTGCCCGCGAGGAGTCCGGTTTTTGTGAAGATCTTCCAGATCTACCGAAGAATACTACTTCTACAAGCCGTAGTGTTGTCCGATCATCTTCTGATCAAGTGAGTGTGTAGTTACTTTCTTCTAAACGCATAATTATGAAGTATTTTATACGAAATACGTGTTATGTGTATAATTTTGTTGTTATGTGCGTGAATGTATATTCACTCTCTTTAATCTCATAGATCTGATTTGTTTTCTATGAAATACGTGTTATGTGGGTATGCCTCATCTGTTATGTGAAATATGTATTGAATGAAAATGCTATACAAGTTTTAAACTATGTATAAAAATATATATTTTTATCTAATAATATGTTGGGTAGAACATGGGTAGATAGTTGGTGTGTAATAAACAGATGAGAGGCCTCGATGTTGTTGTTGTTGTTGACCTAGTTATTCAGCGGAGTATGGATAACGACCATAGACTCCTTCTAGACAGTCTCGTGGAACGCTAGCAGGTTCATAACCTGTAGGTGTTGTGAACGATGTGTTCACCGGTGTACTCTTGTTGGGTTATGAGCATTCTAACACTCCTAAGTGTACATGCAACCCTAAATACCTTGGATCTATGTTTTCTCTATTATACATGCAAATATGAACATCCAAGGTATTATCCTAATCTAGCATACAAAACTATCAATATAACAAGATAGAATACATACCTCTTTGATGTAGAATGTCTTCATGAAGCTTGAGTGCCTAGTGCCCCAAGTGTGACACCTCAAATGGTTCACAATCATCAAAACACTTGGAATAACTTGAGAGAGTTCTACACTTCATGAAAATCGGCTAGCCCTTTCTTACTCTCACTAGTTCTAGTGGCCGATTTTCCTCAAGAATAAGATGCTTATATAGTTATACAATTAGGGTAAACTCTAATTGTCATGACTTTCCATTTCTTTGGATCCATGGGTTCAAATATACCATGGAGCATCCATGGAGCATCATATGGGTTTTGGCCCAACTAGATAATCCATGGAGCATCAGCCCACTATACAAGTATGGATGATTTACACAATCAACCCATATATTTAATTAGTCTTCTTTTGATCACTTAATTAATCCTAGATTAATTCTTGATCAATACTAATTAAATAATCTCATTATTCTTATTATTAATATACTAGAACTTATAATATATTAATAACCATAAGTGTCTTATTTCTCTCATTATAGTCTATCCAAGTGCATGATGGTATGCAACCCAAATGGACCATGTCGGGTCGGGTCAAGTCTTACCAATTATAGTTATGGACTTAGACATTAATCCAACAGTCTCCCACTTGGATAAGTCTAAAACTATTATTGCGTATGACTTTAGGAACCAACTGGCAATCGTAGCTCTCAAAAGCTTCTGTCGAACTCTGACCTTGTAGATGAACTCTGATCTTGTCAATGACTTGTCCATTAGATAAGGGATCATATATTCCTCCATTCTAGATATCATATGGACTGAGACATGGATTATAATCATTCTCTCTGTCCATTTGTTGTTTCCCGATTTCCGATTTATGACGACTGACTAATTGAACAAATCAAATCAGTCCTGGCCCGGCCGAGCACTTCCATTTGTCATCATCAAATCATCGAGGGGCCCACAGATATCGCTTTTATCCCGAAGGTAAAAGGAATGGATAAACTTCGACTCATATGGCTTGTTCTACTACTTGTTGAATCATACACAAAGACACGTTTTATAGCACCGAGTTACCAAATGCGGTTTCGTGCAATCAATGTACAACCAACTGATAGTAACAACTCATATCTCTAGGTTTGAAGAATATAAGATATTATCGTCTCATGATCACTCATGATAAAATCCATGAAGTGATTCCAATGAGCGCGGGTTGAATCCAATACTCAGAACTTATGAGCACTCATGAGTGTTGTAGCCATTTGTCCAATACCTTAGACCTCTACAAGCCAACCCATCACAATCTTAATTCATATCTACTTCCAACATATGACTGACTGTGGATGGTTTGAATAACTTAGTCATTCCGGAAGAATAACCTAGTTTATTCGGGAAGTCAAAACATGCAAAGTGAAACACAATAATAATTGAATCCAATATGGTCTCAGAACTTATGAATATAAATAAAACACTTTTTATTTATCACCATATGATTACACATTATTCATTGTATACTGTTTCATCTATCAACTTTATTCTTGAATTTAAAACAATAGTTGTCCCATGCTCCAAGCATGTACACTATGTTTTCTAAACACTAGTCATGCCATACACCAAGTATGCATACTATGTTTGTCTATGATCTTTACTTTGTGAACTAGATCAATTGAACATAACTTCAATGATCCTCTTTTCACACTCCCAAATCCTTACTTCAAATGCAAGAATTCCAAATTCATGTCATTTACTGAAATTTGTTAGATTATAAACTTATATGCATTGATCCTCTTGTAATGATTATGCACAAAGTCAGAAAGACTTGACATCAATCATTACAGAGCATTCCAAAGGAGATCAACTCCTTGGAACCATCCTTCTTGCATTAAGTTTCCTTAATCTTACACAGATTGAAAATTCTAACTTTGAAACATTTCCAGATTCCATTTCGACTATCACTTCTGAACAAGAGTTGCCTCCTTACAGATTATGTCAATATGGTCCTTCCAGAATTATCACTATACTTCCAACTATCCTTGAGCAACCAATCTTTGGTAAACCTTAGATTGTCCTCGACAATTGTTTAATCCTTTTAGTCATATCCAGTTCTAAACCTTTTCCCTTCTTAATGCCCCAGGAATTTGGAAACTTTTAGAAAGGATGAATATAGAACATGTAATCGATCCTATATCCGAAGCATATGGGACACGATTCATGATGTCTCACATAAAGACTAAACCAGTCTTTTGCTATAACATTTCCATTTCTATATGCCAAGTTCTCATAATTCAGATTATGAAAAGGGATGCCGTAATCATAATCGAATTTAAGAACGCAAATAATGGACCCATATACATAATTTCCTTATGTTGAGCCATTCCAACATGAAATTCATATATATCCTTGACTAAATGATTAAAACCTCACGATCTAAGCTTATAGATTTGAGATGAAGTATAATTTCCTCTCCCTTAATTATAGCAAAACAACTTTTTCCCAATTGAAACCTTTTGTTTTCTATAATTAACATTGCTAACTTGCAATCTTTATCATAATTATCATGCTCCCACTAACATGATGATCATTAGCATAACACTTATGCTCCCACTAGCTTTGACATGTACTCAGAAATCAGCTGGACTTCTAGAAATCAATACTTTATTGACTTTCTTACCAAAGTTCAGATTTCTGATACTGGATTGTTTTGATAAAACTTTATCAAAATCATACACCTTCCCTTAGATAGCGCACTTGTGTTTCTAAACAATTATGAAAAGGGATGCCGTAATCATAATGGTTAGACCTTTTTGCCACTTCTCACAAGTCCAGGTTAGTGTGCCGGTAAACCACACACGCTCCACTAACGAGTTTGAGAATCCAAATATCACAATTGCTATCTAGCTAAAATCTACTTAGTGAAAGTGTTTCCTCACCATCATTTTCATGAATCGGAGAGAAACCTTATGACACTTAGATTTAATGGTGTATGTGTTCTTATCCATGTGAATTGTCAAAACCATAGTCACAAGACAAGGATAATGACAAATCCAAACTCATATGGACTGAACTCAATCTTAATTTCTTGCCACCTGGCATCTCAAGGGCCTACCATTGCTTCCAAGTTGTTGTGCAACCAATTGAGAACTCTAAGAACTCATATGCAAAGCCAAATTCGATTGGAATGGGCACAAAATATGTCAACACGATAGGCTATAAACCTTAAGTCGTGTGCTAGTGAAGAACTTCAGGTTTTATTCTTGATTAGTTCTTGAGACTTTCAAGACCTTTAAGACTCCCACTGTCCTCTTGACATATAAGACTCCCTTGTCAAACATCCAAGAGATAGTGCGGATTCTAATCAAGACAAACACTTCACACAATTGGCCTAAGTTGGTCTTTGTTTTATCCAAAACATCACAACTTACCAATTTCAGATGTAGAAGAGTAGAAAACTTTTACTCTTACATTTGACACGTGTTTTAAACCTTCTTAAAGACATGTCACTCAAATTACAATCTTGGAGTATGATTCTAAGACTTGTATTGGAACAAAGTATGACTCATCTTCTTGATTTAACCATTTCAACAATTCAAGATCCCTTCTTCTTAGTCATAAGAATGCACTAAGACTTCCTTAGAGAACTAATTTTGATATGGTTTCTTAATCATTAAGATGATCAGAAAACTAATACTAAAGTACTCTCCCATCTTTTCAGATTTGAGGAACTTCTATCCTTCTGCCTAATTTGATTCTTCTTGCCTTACATTGGAACCTTTTCCAATGTCTCAGAGTTACACTTAAGCTTGTAAGTATAATCATATTTACTGAGCTTTAGTAAACTATGACGAATAGCCTTATCAATCTTTTTGTGGTGGACTTAATCAGTGCACATGACTATGTATTCGATCCCTTAGTCCATTACTTGACTCACACATCCATGTGAACAAGTAATTAGTCTTAATTTTTTCCAATACTTGAAAGTTGTCATTCATCATGCTATACAACTTGCATGATTCCAAGTCCCGGTCCAAGTGAGACTTTGGGTTATGAGAATCTTTCCTTATTTGGTAAATTTAGACATTACCACAAATGAAGGAATCAATTTCATATTTCCACTCTTGCTATTAATGGAATCATATAAACAACAATTTTTCCTCAAATGCCATTGTAAGGATATTTTAAAATAACTAAAATCAAAATTTTCTTTTATTTTAAAACTATGCGGAAAAACTTATCCTTACAATCCATATGAAAAGTTGTTGTTATCTATTCCTAAGCAATATCTCATAACTCCTAAGAAGTAGCTCAGGAATCCGATCTTCAAAGTACGCGGTAGAAATCCATCTATGCGATCGGATTCAGCATATTCTTTCTTTAAGTTCCTTCACTTTTCTTTGATTCTTAAAACATTACCATGTGACCCAGTCACATCATGTATCAGGAATCTCAGAATAGAAACTTAATAGAGTTAGATTAGTGGACTTTACCTGAAGTAGAGTCAAACTTATTGACTTTAACATCCTTAGGTAAATTTGGCAGCTTGGCAACTAATGACCCTTTCTTTGGAAATATAAACATATGGACCCTTTGATAATGGTACACGGGATTATCACAGACTTAGCTTTTCTCTTTACCATTTGTACAACCGAGTTGACTATGGCCGATCCCTTTCCATTGGGAAGAGAATGCTTTTCTGGATTTCCTGTGTCACTATTGTCAATGTCCATCAAGTTTTGAGGAAGTTGATCTTAACAAATAGATAAGATCATTAAGGGTCTTGTCATAGTCTGTTTCATAGGTGTTCCAAAAGAACTCACTATGTGACTTAGAAAGTGATTGAACCACCAACTTTCTCAAGACTTTGACACCCAACTCTCCCGACTTGTCAATATGTGACTACATCTCCAAGATGTGACCACACCTAGACCTTTACTTGCCAATAGGGCTCGAGTGACCTTAAACTTTTCAAGAACTTGTGGGGTAGGGAGAATAATTGGAGGAGGTGAAAGAAGTATGATTTCCATGGGATATCATATTCATTTAGGAAAACTTGTTTCAAGAGATTTGGGAAGATCATAAATGTCTAAACCAGACATGTTTTGGGAGATATTCAAGATAGTTGATCTTAAAGTCCTTAATATGATACCCAATATGAAATATTAAGGCTAGGACCCAACAAACTATTTTATAACTTAGAAGAGGTATGCCGTAATCCAAGCTATAAAACAATTTGATGGTAGGTGAATGACGATTCACCAATTTCCACCAAGATAAACGAAATGTATTATTAGGTTTTAATTGGTTTTTGAAACTCCTAGATCTTTTGAGATTCATTGAACTGTTCAATGGCATGTTTCAATCTCGAGTGTGCCCTTCAGGTTTTGTGACTGGGATGCCGAGGATCACAAAACAAGGTGTGAAGTAACCATGCAAATTACTTGGTACCCTTAAGTGTTTACCCCTCAATCGATGTGCCGGTTAACCACACACGCTCCATCGATACTATGATAAACATTAAGTTACCCTTTGCCTACCTTGTTAAATACGAGTTAGTGTGCCGGTTAACCACACACACTAACCGACTTAAACAAAGTGCAAAGTGTAATTTCATGGATTAGCACCTTATTCACATTTTCCTAAGTAACTAATATTGGGTATTATTAAGAGTTTAGTTACTTAGTATTTATCATTAATACTTTTAATGAAGGGAGAATTATAGTCATGTCAAACCCGTTTCGGCTAACGACCCTCCACCAGTCAAGCAAGCGGTGGGTGAGAGTGGACACCCATTAATTTGCCATTTTATAGGCAACAACCTTATATCCACCTTATAGACCGGCTTCGTGAATGAGGTGTACTAGCGGTAAGACCGACTTTACTCTTATACATGTATATATTATTAACTTATAATATTATAAAGTATAAGGGTTGAATTTTAACTTTTAAAATTCTAAGGGCTAACTTGGAATTAAAGTATTCATAAGTGAAAACTTTCAAATTCCAAAACTTGAGGGCAAGTTTTGAAACTATTCAAAACTAATTAATTCCATAACTTATATGTTTAAAGTAGTTTTAATCCAAAAACTCTTCAAGCTCCATAACTTATGGAAGACTTTAAACTAATAAAAGAATTAACTTTTCTTTATTTTATAACTTATGGAATTAATTAAGGTTACATTTTTACTCTTTAATGAAGTGACTCTTGAACATCCATAACTTGAGGACAAGTTATGGAGTCATAAAAGAAATATTCAATGACACAAGACTCTTCATTTTGTAACCATTGCCAACTTTTATGAGTTTTATGAGTCTTTAATGTGACTCTTCATGTAACTTGAGGACAAGTTACACAAACACATTTTATACTCAACTCTTAGATTAAAATGGATTGAAAACAACTATTTCAATTAACTTTTCTATTAATCTAAGCAACTCATAAGAACAAGATAATTCAAATCAAACTTTTTCATGTAATTAGTCTAACCTTTAAACTAATACAAAACATGAATCTATTGACAATTATCTTTGAAAATGGATTAGCATGAACATTACCACATTAAAAAACAAGTTTATAAGTTCAAAAAACAACTTAAGGTAATGTTCCTAGTCCATTTCTAGCCAAAAACCTCGAAAATATGCTGTCTGGGGTCCAACTCGTCGAGTGCATGAACATAACTCGGCGAGTTGGATGCATTTTGCCTTGGACTCGTCGAGTCCCTTCATGGACTCGGCGAGTCTGCTGGGCTGACAGCACCAATTTTGATTTTTCAGCTTCTATTGCAGGTATAACAAGAAAACAAGCCTAGGCTTTGATACCACTGTTGGGTTATGAGCATTCTAACACTCCTAAGTGTACATGCAACCCTAAATACCTTGGATCTATGTTTTCTCTATTATACATGCAAATATGAACATCCAAGGTATTATCCTAATCTAGCATACAAAACTATCAATATAACAAGATAGAATACATACCTCTTTGATGTAGAATGTCTTCATGAAGCTTGAGTGCCTAGTGCCCCAAGTGTGACACCTCAAATGGTTCACAATCATCAAAACACTTAGAATAACTTGAGAGAGTTCTACACTTCATGAAAATCGGCTAGCCCTTTCTTACTCTCACTAGTTCTAGTGGCCGATTTTCCTCAAGAATAAGATGCTTATATAGTTATACAATTAGGGTAAACTCTAATTGTCATGACTTTCCATTTCTTTGGATCCATGGGTTCAAATATACCATGGAGCATCCATGGAGCATCATATGGGTTTTGGCCCAACTAGATAATCCATGGAGCATCAGCCCACTATACAAGTATGGATGATTTGCACAATCAACCCATATATTTAATTAGTCTTCTTTTGATCACTTAATTAATCCTAGATTAATTCTTGATCAATACTAATTAAATAATCTCATTATTCTTATTATTAATATACTAGAACTTATAATATATTAATAACCATAAGTGTCTTATTTCTCTCATTATAGTCTATCCAAGTGCATGATGGTATGCAACCCAAATGGACCATGCCGGGTCGGGTCAAGTCTTACCAATTATAGTTATGGACTTAGACATTAATCCAACAACTCTATCCCCCTCATGGTTGCCTTTAGGATATCTGTTGTTGAGGAAACCCCTTAGCAGTAATGTCCGTCCCAATGAAAATCGTAGATTAGGTCCCTTGAGATAGATGTTGTTTTAGGGACGTAAAGTGAGGATAACGGGAATGGGTAATCGGGATAGTGATTGGTTGGTGAAATTAAACATAATTTATTTATTGTCGGTTGAAAACCCTATATGCTCACCAGGCTCCCAAGCCTGACCCACTCAGTTTTATTTGTATTACAGGAAGTTACGCAAGTGCGTAAGATGGATGAATCATCGAGTTGTTTTGTTTACAAGTCTGTATATGTATATATTTGTTGAATGACTTGTAATGTTATCGTTTATGCTTTACGGTCTGTATCGGAACATGAAACCCTGAGTTTTAATTATATAATGAAAATGCATCTCTTGATGAAATGCTTTGATAAATATTATTTTATCATGTTTTGTTTTGGGAACAAATTCCGCAACACTTTTAAATCAAAAGGATTTACTCTGAAATTATTTTAAAAAGCATAAATGAAATCGGTCTTTTCTGGCCGAGATTTTGGGGATGTCACAAAAACGAAATAATTTTATTAGGTTTTTCCTGGGTTTGAAATTCCTAGATCTCTTGAGATTCATTGAACTTTTCAATGGCATGTTTCAATCTCGAGTGTGCCCTCTCAAGTTTTGTGACTGGGATGCCGAGGATCACAAAACAAGGTGTGAATAACCATGCAAATTCACTTGGTACCCTTAATATTATCACCTAATCAATGTGTCGGTTAACCACACGTGCTCCACCGATCTATGATAAACATTAAGTCACCCTTTGTGATCCTTACTAGTCCAAGTTAGTGTGCTGGTTAACCACACACGCTCCACCAACGACCTGGTAAGGTACAAAGTGTGAATTTCATG
The DNA here is from genome assembly GCF_052625555.1 of Lactuca saligna. Taxonomy (NCBI): domain Eukaryota; kingdom Viridiplantae; phylum Streptophyta; class Magnoliopsida; order Asterales; family Asteraceae; genus Lactuca; species Lactuca saligna. The sequence goes on along the minus strand of NC_136420.1, from coordinate 70,378,746 downwards.
GGTTAGCACCATGTTCACATTTTTCCTAAAGTAACTAAGTTTGGGAATTAAAAAATATTTAGTTACTTTATAATAATCATTATACTTTTAGTCAGATTTTAAAGTCAGTGTCCTACCCGTTCGGCTAACGACCCTCCACCGATCAAGAAAGCAGTGGATGAGAGTCGACACCCATTAAGCTTTTATTTTATAGGCAACAACCTTATACCCCCCTTATAGACCGGCTTCGTGAATGAGGCCTGCTAACGGTAAAATGACTTGTTCTTATACATATATGTAAATATTAACCATTAATCTTATAATAGTATAAGGTTGAATTTTAACAAAACTTCTAGGGTATGGAATTAAAGTTTGTGTGAGACTTTACAAATTCCAAAACTTGAGGGCAAGTTTTGAACAATTGAAAAACTCTTGGATATTCATAACTTATGAGTTTTAATTAAGTTTTTTAAAACTTTTAATGAAAAGACTCTTGGATATCCATAACTTGAGGACAAGTTATGGAGTCCATAAAAGCATTTATTAGAAAATTCTTCAATAAAATGTAACTTATGACTTCTTAAAAAAACATTCAAAAGAAAAACTTTTGGAATTCCATAACTTGAGGACAAATTATGTATTCCATTAAAACACATTAAGATCTAGAATTAACTAACAAACAATTTGCAAATAATTCCTATGATCTAACAAAACTCATATGAACATAAACATCCACATCAACAATTTCAAGAATCATATGAACACATACAAAAAATTGGAATTTTGATATTAGCCTTGAAATTGGTTTACCACAATCATTACCACCTCAAAAACAGGTTTTATAAGTCGAAAATAGTTTGTGGTAGTGACTCTACACTAATTCCAGCCAAAACAGTCGAATATATGATGTCAGGGGGTCCAACTCGTCGAGTGCATGAACAAACTCGACAAGTTGGATACATTTTGCTTTGGATTCATCGAGTCCCTTCATGGAATCGGCGAGTCTGTTGTGTAGACATCATATAAACTTCGATTTTCAGCAATTTGCATCAAGTATTCAAGAAAACAAGCCTAGGCTCTGATACCACTGTTGGGTTCTAAGCATTCTAACACTCCTAAGTGTACATGCAACCCTAATAAACCTTGGATCTATATTTTATCTAAAATGTTGGGCTTTATAGATTGCGTCTTTTGGGCTCGTCTAATTATGCTATTTTGTATTCCGGTTTGGGCCTGTCCAACCGTGAGTCTTTTATGCTGTGTATATAATCTAATGCTTGCATGCATATTAGGTTAAGGTTTTAGAGATCTGCGTATAACGATTTTTCCAGATGATAAAAGGTTTCTTTAATCGTTCTTGTAACCTTCCAGTCCTCTACAGTTGATGTTCTTAATCGAGCTCTTCTGAGGATTTTGTTTTAATCATTCGACACGTTTGATTCAATCTTGTTCTGTTCTTTTATCGTGTTCATATTGTCATTGTTTACTTACTTGTTCAAGATCTAATCGATCTTCATAGATTAAAAAGAAAGTTTAATCTCATCAATTGGTATCAGAGCAGGAGGCTGTGTAATTGATACACATATTTTCTGTGAAAAAGATTTCCATTAGGATTTTTCCGCAATCATTAATATTTATTGAGCCGTCATCTCTTTATTGACGTATCTCGATATTTATTACTTTGCCCTAATCTGCTTTATTACAAGTCTGATCTTTGAACAGGTTTTTTCGATCTTAATGGACGCGACACAATCAAACGTTATTAATATTTCCAACAGCATTGGTTCGACGACAAAGATTCCGATCTTATACACTCACGATTATGAAGTATGGGCACATCATTTCGAAGACTATGTTATTGGATCTGAGGAAAATGGGTATTTGATTTGGGAAGCCATCACCAATGGACCGTTTTCTCACTCTGCAACGTCCAGAATCATCAAGACTCAAAAAGAATACAATGATCTGTTAAAGGACGTGAAAGATATTGCTCAAGATGAAAAGGATAAGTTCCAATGCAATATCAAGGCATTAAGATTAATCCGGTTCGCCCTTCAGTCCGATACATTCAGATTGGTTAGTTCATGCACAACGGCAAAGGATGTTTGGGATAGACTTCGCGAACTGTATTCTACAGACGAAGATCTTGAACATTCTATTCAAACTCTACTTCTATCTGAGTTTGGAGAATTCAGACAAGGGGCTGAAGAATCTGTGACCCAGACGTTCGATCGCTTCAATCATCTTCTCAGCAAGATGATTAAACACGATATTGAAAGGAAGCTCATCGAACAGAAGGTTACATTCCTGAATGGTCTGAGGTCTGAATGGAGAGCAGTTGTTTCCACGGTTAAAGCCCATGAGCAATTTAAATCATATTCTCTGGCGAAACTGGTGGGAATTCTCAAGTCTCAAGAGAAGATCGTGGTGCAAGAAAAGAACGTCGTTTCCGGTCTTGGTTCGTTGGCCCTCTTGTCAAAAAGTAAAGCTATTATGGAGGATGAAGACCTCAGCCTGGAAGAATATGATCTCACATCGGAAGATTATGCCTTGATGGTGTCCAATCCCAAAAGGTTCATCAAGAAGAGATTCCCCAGCAACAAAAACCGAAACTGGCAGGGGAGTTACAGCTCTGAAAAGGCAGTCAATGAACCGAAAGCTGAGGAGCACAAGAAGGAACCGAAGGCGGATGGCGACTCTGGAGTGAGCTGTTTCTATTGTGGTGGGAAAAATCATTATGCTAAGGACTGTGTCCTTAAGAAAATGGCTGAAAAGGATGATGGGAATGATGAGGAAGCCGTGTTGCAAATAAGATTGGATGAGTTGAGAAAGAAGAAGTCTGCTGCTAACCCGCCTATTAATGCTCTTATTGTGCAGGGTTCTGTTCTAAGTGATGAGTTCAGTAGCATGGAAGTTTGGTCTACCGACTCAGAAGACGAGGAAGTGAGGCAGCCTACTCATGGAAAGGCCTACTTGTCTAAGGAAGAAAGCAGTGGTGGAAAATGCCTCATGGTTTCTGACGTATCTCAAATGAGGGGATACAACACCGATGGAGGCATTGATGGACAGAAAGCAAAGGAGGACATGTGCTTTACAGCCAAACCGCTCAGCCAGCAGTTCAATGAGCTCGATGAACTGATAAAGAAGGTACAATCTGTTTTTATTTCATGCAAAGTACCATCATCTTCTTATGAGAAAGAACTAAAAACCGTCAATACAAGAATATCTCATCTAGATAGTAGCTTAACTCAAACTCGGGTCACAAATTCTAACCTAACTGATCAATTGAGCAGGGCGACGTCGAAGAGTGAGGAGCGGAGAATGTGGATAGAGTTAAAGGAGTCAAAATTAGTCAAAGTTAAAGATGAAAACATTTATTTGCAAAGAGACAATTTGAAATTGTTAAAACAACGAAATGTTTTTTGTTTAATTGCTAAACGTTTGTACTCTAATATTACTCAGCTTCACTTGGATTGTGAAATAGGCCAAAGGATTCACCGCATGATTTTGCCCTTCCTAGAGTTTAAGGAAGATGAAATCGATGCTGAAGCTTATAATTGTGAAAGTGTGATATCGTCTGATGATATTAATCCCACCTACATGTATGGACTGGACAAAATTGAGTCCTTCATTAAATCCAAAGACCACAAGCTCATGCTTAAAAATCTTTTGGATGAAAATGACAGACTTAAACTGAGAACCGAAACCATGCAAAAATTTGACTCTTTAAACGTCAACGTAAGCTCAGAAAACAAAATTGACGTTGAAAATGCATCTGAGCTTAACGAGGACGATAACATGAGTGAAATTTCTGTAGAGGACACGGTTGACTGCTCATAATTTATTAAAACCAAGCCAGAAAATCACAAGAATCTAATTTCTGAAAATTCAGTGGAGTTCGCTTGGTTGTCCCATCAAAAGTCCCCAAAATTAGTTGAGAAAGCAGTTGTGTATCAAAAGGTAAGGACCACTCCAAATCAAGTTTACAAGGTGACAGGAGTAACCGAACATCAAATAGCTGAACTTGTAGCCATTGTAAACGAAGACAATGCTGATGGCTGTGATGAGTACTTCTGGGATGCTCCAATTGATAATGCAGACGAAACCATTGGTTTATCTGAAAGAACTTCCTGGAAGAGCAAAGGAAGATACATACCTGAGCCCTTGAATAAACCGAACAACTTCGATGAGCCGAGCACCAGTGGTACAAAAAATATTCCTCAGAAGAATGATCACTCAGCAAAAGCAGACATTCTCTCGGCTCCTTCGGCTCAAAGTAAAACTCCTGCAGTTCAAAAGGAACCGGCCAAGGAGTCACCAAAAACGAAAGCGAATGTTCATCATCAACCTTCTCAGATAAGGAATAGGAAGATAGAAAGAACAATAGATACAGGAAGAACCTTTCTGAAAGGAAACAATTCTGGCGTTCCCAGAATGCATATTTCTCTCATCAAGACAAGAATCTAAAGTATGAAAACATTCCTGTAGAAAAGCTTGAAAGTCACAAAAACCGAAAGCCAATGTTCGGTTCACAAGAAGATATCAACCAAAGGCAGAAGTTCGGTTCTGAAAAGGACTTCAACCGAAACCAAAGGTTCGGTTCCAAAGACAGTTCCAACCGAACGCAAAGGTTCGGTTCTGAAGTCAAAAGAGAACAAAACGCTAAGGTCGTTCTCTCCAATAATCAAAAGCAAAAGGGTCACCTAGAGCCTCAAGCCCAGAACTTCTCTCGTTCTTCTAATTCTACTCCCACCAATTCGTCTCCATCTTTCCCTAAAGCTGATTTCTCTTGTTCTCGAAAATCTCATTCATCAGTTGAGCAAAAATGGAAGCAGAAGGTCAATAAATCCACACCAGAGTTCAAATCTAATTCGCCTAATCTTAATAAAATAAAGGTTTACACCATTAAAAGGAAAGATAAAACAACTCTTGTAAAAAGAACTTATCTTGTTGATGTCTCTCTTATTGTTCCTGTTCCCATGCAAAGCTCACGTGGACCCAAGAAATTTTGGGTTCCTAAATCTGTCTAATTTTTGCAGGTTATCAGTGACGAGCAGTTCGATGAAGAATGGTACATCGATAGTGGCTGCTCACGTCACATGACAGGGAGGAAAGAGGAGCTTAGGGAATACAGATCTCTTGCAAATGGTGGCAACGTCAAGTTTGGAAACAATTCATTCGACACTATAAAGGGATACGGGATGATAACCAATGGGGACTTCTCTATAAGGAAGGTGGCTTATGTGGAAGGACTCCAACACAACCTCATTAGTGTATCTCAGCTTGTTGGAGGTACAGGTCTCAAAGTCTCATTCGATGATGAAGGTTCTGAAATCATAGAGAAAAAGTCAAATAAAGTAATTCTCAAGTCAGAGCGAAAGGGTGAAATGTTTCCCTTAAACATCAAACCCATCAAGGGAAATCCAGCTATATGCTTGTTGTCAAAAGCTCAATCCGACGAAAGCTGGTTGTGGCACCGAAGATTATCTCATCTTAATTTTAAAGATATCAACCGTCTTGTTACTGGAGGTCATGTAAGGGGTCTTCCATTGCTCAAGTTCGACAGGGATCATCTATGTGCTGCATGCAAAATGGGAAAGCAAAGTCGTCAAAGTCATCCATCGATAATCAACACAAAAATTGTTGAACCACTCGAATTAATTCATATTGATTTATGTGGTCCTTCATCTATCGAAAGCATCGGTGGTAGCAAGTATATTCTTGTTATAGTTGATGACTTTTCACGATTTACATGGGTGTTCTTTCTAAAGCTCAAATCTGAAGCGACTCAAAAGCTGAAAATGTTTATCAAGCAAATTGAAGTACAGCTCAAGAAGGTTGTTCGCAACATCAGAAGCGACAATGGTCTCGAATTCAAGAACAGGGAGTTTGAAGAGTTTCTTGCAGAAAAAGGGAATCAATCATAATTTCTCAGCTCCCTACACACCACAACAGAACGGAATAGTCGAAAGACGAAACCGATCCTTGTGTGAAGCTGCCCGAACAATGCTAAGTTTCGCTTCTTTACCTCTTTATTTTTGGGCTGACGCTATTTTTGCTGCTTGTTTTACACAGAACAGGTCATATCTCAACAAAAGGTTCGCACTCACTCCATATGAGATACTGAACAACAGGAAGCCAAATGTGAAATTTTTTCATGTATTCGGTTCAAGGTGTTTCATCTTCAACTCTAAAGAACACCGCAACAAGTTTGATGTCAAAGCTGACGAGGGAATATTTCTGGGTTACTCGCTCACATCCAAGGCATACAGGGTCCTGAACAAGCGTTCGAGAAAGATTGAAGAGACGTATTATGTGACCTTTGACGACAACTATGTCAAGAAGCTACAGGCTAAAGAAGATATCACTGGGGAAATCTTTCCTCTGAATGGCAAGATTACAGTCTCGGTCGCCAACTTATTCGAGACATTTCTGGAGCTCTTTGACGAACCAGAGAACGCTTCACTTTCCGAAGCATATGCAGCAGACAACAAGGTTGATCACATGGAGCAGATTGTCGAAGAAGCTGCAAGAAGAATGTATGAAGAAGGATCACTCTCTAACGACTCTCCTTCCAACAACGCTCAAGTCGAGGGGGAGCAAAGTGTTCAAATAGAAGGGGAGCCAAGTGCTCAAGTCGAGGGGGAGCCAAGTGCTCAAGTCCAGGGGGAGCCAAATTCCACAACATCAACCGAAGAGGTCTTAACATCAGGAAGCTCAGGACCACTAGAACCACATGATCCTTATGTCTTTCAAAGTACATCAACTAAGGTGGAACATAATAATGTGACACTTGGTTATGACAGCCAATCTGAGCTAGACGAAATAATCAATGCTGAACTAGATCCAACCTTTGATCCAAATTACCCTCCTCTTGTCAAATGGACCAGAGATCATCCCGTCTCTCAAGTAGTTGGGGATGTATCTGAAAAGGTTCTGACCCGATCACAACTGAAGGCAAAACAGACTTCCTTATTTTCAAAGGTTGAGTTTTGCATGTTCAATTCATTCGTATCAAAAGTTGAACCAAATACAGTCAACACTGCTCTCGATCACTCTGATTGGGTTCAAGCAATGCAAGACGAGCTGAATGAATTTGAAAGGAACAAAGTCTGGTGCCTAATTCCAACTCCTCTAGATGCTTCGGTTGTTGGTCTCAAATGGGTATTTAGGAACAAAATGGACAAGGAAGGTAATGTTATACGGAACAAGGCTCGTCTGGTGGTAAAGGGTTATTGTCAGGAGGAAGGGATAGACTATGAAGAGACTTTCGCTCCAGTAGCTCGGCTAGAATCTGTTAGAATATTTCTGGCTTATGCTGCCCATAAGAACTTTGAGGTTTTCCAAATGGACGTCAAATGTGCATTTCTAAATGGAGAACTTGAAGAAACGGTGTACGTGGAGCAACCTCCTGGGTTCGTGAACGAAAATCATCCAAATCATTGCTATATTCTGGATAAAGCTGTGTACGGCCTTAAACAAGCTCCGAGAGCCTGGTATGAAACGCTTACAAAATTTTTAAAGATGTCTAAATTCAAACAAGGTTCGGTTGACCCAACCTTCTTTCGCAAAAAAGAAGGTAACCACCTTATGATAGTTCAAATTTACGTCGATGACATCATCTTTGGCTCCACGAATCCCAGCTTAATAGTTGAATTCAGAAAGCTGATGGAGACTAAGTTTGAAATGAGCTCAATGGGTCCAATTAACTTTTTCCTTGGTTTAAACATAAGACAGGGACCCGAAGGCATCTTTATTAATCAGGAAGCTTACACGAAGACTCTCCTAGCAAAGTTTGGAATGAAGGGAGACTCAAAAGTTAAAATCCCAATGGCATTCGGCACCAAGCTTACCCCATCCCTAGACAAACCGGCTGTTGATATCACGCTCTATCGCCAAATGATTGGCTCTTTAATGTATCTAACCGCCAGCAGACCTGATATCATGTTTTCTGTTTGTTACTGTGCTCGATTTCAGGCAAACCCACGCGAACCTCACATGGTTGCAGTGAACAACATCCTACGCTACCTCAAGCGAACCACCTCCTTAGGTCTATGGTATCCTTCCTACTCAGGCTTCTTTGTTCAAGCCTATTCTGATGCTGACCTTGGAGGATGTGGACTCGACCGTAAAAGCACAACTGGTGGCTGTCAATTTCTTAATGGGAAGTTAGTTAGCTGGCAATCCAAGAAACAAACGTGCGTGTCGCTATCCACTGCCGAAGCGGAATACATTGCAGCTGCATCATGCACGTCACAAGTGATTTGGATCCAAAGTCAACTTCGAGACTATGGACTCAATATGAAGAAGATCCCACTATATTATGACTCTGAAAGTGCAATTAGGATCTGTCATAACCCAGTGCAACACTCCAAAACCAAACACATAGCACTAAGGTATCACTTCATCAAAGATCACGTGGAAGATGGAAACGTCGAAGTTCATTTTGTAAGAACCACTGATCAACTGGCTGACGTCTTTACAAAAGCTCTTCCTGAAGCATCATTCAATAAAATATTGCAAGGACTTGGTATGATGGAATCAGAATCAGTACCTCATGCTACCTCTCAAACTCAAACATAACAACCGAACGTTCGGGTTCGTTTCAACTATCTAACCCACTCATTTCTTCAAAGATAGTTTCTAAATGTTGTGTATTGCCTGTACAATTCTGTTTTTCCTCGTTTGATTCAAAAAAAAAAAAAAAAAATTTCTTAACAACCGCAACCAACCAAAGGTTCAGGTTTGGTTTTTCAAAATTTTCTAGAACCGAAACCAACCGAAGGTTCGGGTTCGGTTTTTCAAAATTTTCTAGAACCGAAACCAACCGAAGGTTCGGGTTCGGTTTTTCAAAATTTTCTAGAACCGAAACCAACCGAAGGTTCGGGTTCGGTTTTTCAAAATTTTCTAGAACCGAAACCAACCGAAGGTTCGGGTTCGGTTTTTCAAAATTTTCTAGAAACGAAACCAACCGATGGTTCGGGTTCGGTTTATCTCAAAAATTCCAAAAAAAATTTTGTTTGTTAGTTTATAAGGATACATTTGTTGAAACTCCTAAATGTCCCTAGAAGCATGCTGCTGTATGTGTCTCAAGCCTCATAAGATTTTGAATAAAGGCCTTCATGACCTGGTATACACAAACCTTGTCTTCCCAATAAGGCCAATTCATTTATTCTAATCGTGAGCTACCTCACTCTTTTCTCACATGAGTTAAGAATTTCCTGCTTGGTCCTTCTTTTCGCAGTAGAGGTACTTTGTTCTCTTACACCATCTCTACATTACTTCTCCACTACACTCATTCCATCATGGTAACCCTTGAGACTCTCAGTACTTACCACTGAGGTTTATGGTTGCGCAACATCTGCGTTTATGATCTTAGTATTGTGTCACTACGAACTAAGTGAAACCCAAAATTCAACACCTAACGATTTGACGGTGAACAATTAAATTGCTCAAGTTTTCACTAAAGAATTGATGAAAGTACCCTATTAAAATCTCCAATTTTATGCGATTCCTATGAAATTGTTACAAACCCATAACATTTCTTCCCTTGGGATCTTGTTCTTATTTTTCTTTCTGAGATTTTATTTTAAAGCCAGTCGTTTTTAGCCTAATTAAAAGAAGCCTTTCAACATTTCTCTATAAATGGTTGATCGTAATTTTAACGGACATTCTTTTAAAATCCTAAGTTTTTTTTTTGTCCTGTGGCATTCAATGCGCGTGGTTAAACAGTAACGGCTTGTCCCTATGAAACGGTGCTTATTGGGCGGCGTGGTCCTAGGAATCTGACACTCTCTCTCCTACGTGATCATCGTCCGTCCCAACTGTCATCCATACGAGATTTGAAACGATCTTTCTCTCTCTTCTCACCAACTATAAATAGCCCATTCCACCTCCTTTTACCTCTTTACCACTCTCGAAATTTCCAAAAACTCAAACACTCCCATACAGTTTCCTGTTCAGCATCTTCTTCACACCTGCATAAATGGCTGACTCCTCTTCAGTTCATGCTACCTCCCAGATTCTTCCCATTAACCCACAGCAATGCTTGGTCATTGATCTTAACCCAAAGGCATACGACCCTTACATGTCGCCGGTCATAGAGTGCTTAAAGTATTCACAACTCGTACCAGCACTTTCCAGGATCGAATCGGTGCCAATGGAGGCCCTATCGCAGGTCTACGCGACTGCATATTATGACAGGGCTGTCGACCGGGTATTTTTCGAGATTGGCGACCACAAAACCTCTGTCTCCCACCCACGTTTCTGCTCGTTGCTCGGATTTGCTTCTGACCCATCCAGAGTTCATCCGGAGTCGATACAGATTGGTCATCTGTATAACATGTTTTACAACATGGGATACACAGAGGTTCTTACATTAGTTGCAAGATTCAAAAAATCATGCTTGCCGCCTCAATGGAACGGTTTATTTACAGTCCTTTTCAAGGGACTGTCGGAGAGAAGTTCAGGTTCAGATGGTGCAAGTCGTCTGTTCGTCACCATCCTCTACGGAGTTTATAATGGGATCAACCTGGATTACGGGTTTGTTCTATGGCAACAGCTTATTCAAAGCCTCTCCTCTTCATCCAGACACTCTGAGGTTTCGTTGGCTCGATTCTGGATACTGATAACTAAATGGGCCATGGACAGATTCGACGTTCCCACTGCTGACGGTGCATCGATGTCTTCTGTTGGTACTTTCCATACCAAGAAGATCATCATCTCAGATGCATCAAAATTCACCTTTATTGGTTCAATTCCGGAGTCCATGTATGGTGCTGTCCCTTCGGATAGCAGGTTGATTCGGAAGCTCAAGGAGCTAACACCGTCTGGTCCAAGGGATCTGACCCCGGATATGCTCAGGTCTATTCATGACGCAGATAAACCGGTGAGCAAAGGTAAAAAGGCGGAAAAAGGAAAACAAGCCTCCAAAGCTTCAAAGGGGCCTTCTCCTAAAAAGAGGAAACAGCCAAAAGCTGCTCCTTCCCCCCCACCGAAGAAGAGGAAGACTCAACCGAAACGAAAGCTTGTTATACCCTCCTCTTCGAGTGACTCTGAGGGTGAGAGTTCGGGTTCTGACGACTCTCAAGGGGATGCATCTCCTCAACGAGGCAATACACCACCTCGATCCCCTACCCCAGAGATTGAACTACCCAATTTCCCAATTCCTTCCCCTCCACAAATCTTTACCACCACCACTGAATCACCACACGTAACCGAACCTCCTCAACCCAAGACCCACACAACCGAAACTACTCATATTCAACCATCAACCGAAACTACCCATACTCAACCACCAACCGAAACCACCCATACTCAACCACCAACCGAAACCACCCATACTCAACCACCAACCGAATCTATACCTTCACCAACTCAACCTTCTCCCACTAAACCCTCAACACCCCCAACCTCTCCACCCTCTTCATCTCATGACAATGCATCTGAGGGTGAAAACCCTTATCTCGGGGGAGAAAACATGATCTTTGATTCGGTCTACTATAGTCCGTTTCAAGTTCAAAGTGACGAGGAGGATGATGCCCCAGTAACTAAGAAACATCTCAAACAGCTCAACGAGAAGATTGATCTACTTCTCGCCTCCTCGTCTAACCAACAATCAACCCTGTCTGAAGCTGCACTTCAGAAGATTGTTGATGCCTTCTCCAGGGCTCAACATGATTCAGTAGCCTCAGCAACTGCAGCAATTTAGGCATCCACCCGGGCATGTGAGGAAGCGACCGAAAAAGTCGATAAACTATTTTATGATGCCTCTGTCCTACTGCAATCCATGCAAGAAAGTGCAAATGCCACAAAGGCATCTTTGGAACCAATTGTCCAACAATTGGTCACGTTTGTCTCATCGGAGTTGCCTTCGTTCTCCAATCTACGTCAAAACATAAGCGACGACAACTCGGCCTTTACCGCCTCCATTGAAGCTCGCCTCGTCAAGCTACAAGAAGATCTGACAACCGAGCGTTCTTTAATGGACGATCTGGCTTCAAAAACAACTGCACTTGAGGTTAAGACCACTCAACTCTCTCAATCCCAACAAGAACTGGAAGATCTTCGCTCTGAACGGGAGGTGGTCAAGACATGTGTTTCGGATGTCCACGCTGTTATCTCAAACATTCTGGAAGCACATGATCCAATTTTAAACTTTTCGGTGAGGCGATCCCTTGCTGAAAAGCTCTCTCCAGCCATCGATCTACTTAACAAAGTCGAAGGCCTCCCAAGTTTTGTGTCCATTCCGAAACAAGGGGGAGATGAGAAGACAAGTTCAAAACCACCTCCTTCCTCCAAAGCTACTCACACAACTGAACCATCTTCAACTCATCAATCTTTAGGTTCGGGTGTGAAGAACAAAGGCAAAATTATAGCTGAGGACGAAGATGAAGAAGGCGACAAGGAGACTATTGCCGACATTTTAAAACGAAAGAACAGTCGCAATGTTGGTGAAGATGCCAGTCGTGTGGCGCGTGAGGCTGCCGAAGCCGAACGCAAACAAAAAGAAGCCCACGATCTCCTTGAGAGCCGAAAGACTCTCTTCCCTGCCTGGACCAGGGAACGCTTGATCAAAGAGGCCATTGAAATACCCAGCATATTATGGCTCGAGCCGGTTATATCGTTCGACTGCAGCAACACTGTCGATTCGCAGTTCGATATGCTGTTGACTCGAAAGGCGTTCATCTTCCACGTCTTCTCTAATATTTTTGAAGTCCCTCACCCGAACACTGAGCTTGACAGGGAGCTCATTGACTTCTATCTGAAGGCTGCTCATCCAGAATTCCTTACATGGAGCGCCCAGAAGATTGTAAACGTTCGGGTGCTAAAACCATATACTGAAGGACGTTTTATAAACGTTCGGTTCAAACTGATTCGGGGATCTGCAAAATATGCTCATCCTATCTCTCTGGTAGATCTACCGAATCTAAATCCTCATGATTGGATCGTCCTGTATAATATCCTTTTGACCAATGAAGCTGAATATGGTCCCATTCTAGACCATGTCAAAAGGATGTTAATCTGCTACATCATGGAGGTTGCCCTTATGGATCAGGAGGTCGCCACAGTCTTCAAGAAGAAACCCAAAATTGCTCATGTGGGATCGGCCAGTGATCTCAATCAAATGCTGCTGGGCAAGATTGATCCAAGACGTAACACCGTCATGTTCACTCGAGCGGAAGGACAGAAATGTCTCTTCGCTTTAGCTGACAAACATCTTTACACCACAACCTGTTTGGAGCATGTGTTGTTCATTGTCAAACGGTGTAAAGAGAACTCGGCCGATGATGTCAAGTATTTTGAAGATATGATTAACTGGTACATCCGGTTTAGACAGACCATTCTTTCAATCACCAAGTGTCTGTTTAGTACCGTGAAGAAGGTACCGGTTTCGGCTGCTGGCCCAAGAAATTAGTAAATGTCTCGCTCCAAATTGACGCAAAGGGGGAGATTGTTGGGCTTTATAGATTGCGTCTTTTGGGCTCGTCTAATTATGCTATTTTGTATTCCGGTTTGGGCCTGTCCAACCGTGAGTCTTTTATGCTGTGTATATAATCTAATGCTTGCATGCATATTAGGTTAAGGTTTTAGAGATCTGCGTATAACGATTTTTCCAGATGATAAAAGGTTTCTTTAATCGTTCTTGTAACCTTCCAGTCCTCTACAGTTGATGTTCTTAATCGAGCTCTTCTGAGGATTTTGTTTTAATCATTCGACACGTTTGATTCAATCTTGTTCTGTTCTTTTATCGTGTTCATATTGTCATTGTTTACTTGTTCAAGATCTAATCGATCTTCATAGATTAAAAAGAAAGTTTAATCTCATCATAAAATACATGCGAATAATAATTTCCAAGGTTTACATCCTAACTATCATGGCATGAGGAACTAGAATCATAAAACACTACAAGAATGACATACCTTTTGATAGTGATGGATTGCTTTGAGTTTGAGAGCCTAGCACCAATAATGTGAATGCCTCAAGTGGAATCACAAATCACCACAAACTTGGAAAACTTATGAAAGTGTATACTTTGCTTCACCCTTTTTCACACACTAGGGTGCAATTTCATGCAACATAAGCTAGTTTATATAGTGCTCATGGTTAGGGTAAAACCCTAATAGCCCATGTATTTTCCTTTCCAAGGATCCATGGGTTAAAAGCTCCATGGATCATCCATGGACTTCCATATAAGCTTAGCCCATTTCCAAATGAGTGTTAGCCCACACTATATAAATATAATAGCCCATGATTTAATTAGTCTTCCTTTTAATCACTAAATTAATTCATAATTAATTTAAGACTAAAAACTAATTAAATAGCATGACTTCATATTAATATATTATAACTTATAATATATTAATAAACCATAAGTATACAATTCTCATAATATTATCCATAAATCATTTGGGTGAAGTGCAACCCAAATGGACCATGTTGGGTCGGGTCAAGTATATACCAAATAAGTTATGGACTTAGACACCTTATCCACAAGTATATCTTATCAGAAATATGAACTTTGGTAATCAAAGTCAACAATTATTGATTTCTAGAAGTCCAACTGATTTCCGAATACATGTCAAAGCTAGTGGGAGCATAAGTGTTATGCTGGTAAAGATATAATTATCATGATAGTGGGAGCATGATTATTATGTAAAGTATTGCGAGTTAGCAATATTAATTATAGGAAAACAAAAGTTTCAATTCGCCAAGTTGCAGAGGTTGAGAAGTTGTTTTACTATATTTACGGGAGAGGAACTTATACTTCATTTCAAGTTTAAAAGCTTAGATCAAGAAATTTTAATCAAACTTAGTCATGAACATACACGAATGTTAGATTCAACATAAGGGAATTATATATATATATATATATATATATATATATATATATATATATATATATATATATATATATATATATTTGACAATATTATAGCAAGAGACTGGTAAAGTATCATGTCTTTATGTAAGACATTATATATCGTATCCCATACACTTCAGTTATAGGATCAATTACATATGCTATAATATTCGACATTTATGATTTTCCAAATGCCTAGGGCATTAAGAGGGAAAAAGGACTAGAACTGGATATAACTAAAATAATTAAGAAACTGTCAAGGACGATCTAAGGTTCGCTAAGGATTGGTCGCTAGATGGCAGTTTGAAGTAAAGTATTGAATGGAACATATTGGCATTATTATAAATAGATAGGATTATATTAAAAATGAGTTGTCATATGAGAAATATGGAAACGTTTTCATAATGGGAGTTAGATATTAAGAATCTATGTGTAGATTAGAAACCTTTATGAAAGAAGGATGTTCAAAGGAATGTACATTAAATGTGAGACTTCATGTCTATAAAGTTGTCTTATAACAATCTCCAATAGAGCACTTTGTAATATCATTGGCAGAGTCTTGGTGACATTGGTGTCATGGGGTTACAAAGAGATCATTGCATAAAATGTTAGAATCTAACATATTCTAATAGTGGCAAGAATTGGTATTCTTACACTTCTAAGAAGGATTAGGATTGTAAAATGAGCATCATTAGGAATGTGTTCGATTGATCTATTTCACAAAGTAAGGACCATAGGAAAACATAGTATGCATGCTTGGAGCATGGGATAGATATTGTTTTAGATTCAAGTATTAAGTTGATTGCTCGAAAAATTATACAATGAGTAATGTGTAATCAATATGGTAAATAAATAAAAGGTGTTTTATTTATACTCACAAGTTTGAGGCCATATTGTATTCGATTATTCTTGTGTTTCACTTCGCATGTTTTGACTTCCCGAATAACTAGGTTATTTAAATATCCACAGTCAATCATACTTTGGAAGTAGGTAATGAGGTAAGACTATCATGAATCCGACTGTAGATTGTCTAAAGTGTTTAGACATAGCAAAATTTCGTTGCAGTGTTCATCAGTGCTCCTGAAATAAGATTTGAGTATTGGAATAAACCCACACTCGCGTGAATCACTTCATGGATTTTTATCACAAGTGATTTTGAGACGATAATATCTTATATTCTTGAAATGGAGACATGTGAGTTGTAGTTTGCAAGTTGGTTGCACATTGATAATATGTAAACGCACCAGTAACTTGGTGTTATAAAAATATTGATGTGTGTGATTTGATGAGTAAGTACAAGCAAGCCTTTCAGTCGAAGTTTATCTGTTCCCTTTACCCAATGTGGGATAAAAGCGATATATGTAGGCCCCTTGATGATTTAGTGATGAAACCCTAAGCGCTTGACCAAGACTGGACTAGGTTGATGTGTTCAATTGTAGTCTGTTGACAGTCATCATAAATCAAAAATCGGGAAACAACACATAGGTAGAGAGAATTATGATAATCCATGTCTCATGTCTATACAATATCTTGAATGTAGGAATATATGATCCCTTATCTAAAGGACGCTTTACTGATAAGATCATAGTTTAACAATGGATTTTGAAAGCTACGATTGCTAATCAGGTTCGGAAGTCGTACTTGCGAAATAGTTATTAGACTTATCCAAGTGGAAGACTGTTGGATTAGGTGTCTAAGTCCATAACTATTTTGGTATGTACTTGACCGGATTATGAGCATGGTCATTTTGGGTTGCCTTCACCATAACAATTAATAGGATGAATTACAAAGAAAGAGTATTTATTGTGATTTATTAATGTATAAGAATGATATATTAATTGAGAAATCGTATTATTTAATTGGTACTGATAAGAATTAATTTGGTGATCAAAAGAGACTGATTAAATTAACGGGGACTGATTATGCAAATCAGAAATATTTATAGTTTGGGCTCATGGACCTTATTGGTATAAGGTTGACGAAATCTCTATGAGAGTCCATAAAGATTTCGTCCAAGGCTTGTCCATTAAGGAGTGCAAATGTTGGTTAGGGCCTAAGCAAGGGAATTAGGGTTTCCAAGTTGATAACCCTAGAAGCCTCAACTATAAAAGGAACCCCAAAGGCTCCCAAAAACGCCCCCCCAATGATTTCTTAGACAACCCTAAACGGTTATTGTAGCCTCTCCTCTCTCTCTCTCTCTCTCTCTCTCTCTCTGTCTCTTTCTCTCTCTCTTATTCTTCCTTGTTGCTAGTAGTATTTGTGACTCCATTAAAGGTGCAATACTTGAGGCCCTAAGCTTTCAAGAGTCAAGGACTTTGCAGATTGTTCTTGTTATTGCTACATAACAAGTAAGGTAAGATTCCAAACCCTTAGTTATATATGAATTTCGTTCTTAGACATGTAAGATTAGGGCTTATACTTTGGAAGATTGTTTGCATGTATAACTTGAGGAAAACCTAGATCTAAAGCATTAGGGTTGCATGTACACCATAGGAATGATGTTTCGCTCAAAACTCATTAGATAGTGTATCGTAGTAGTATTTGTTAAGAAACCCTTGTATGAAAACCTGGATACCACCAGTAATTATGTATAGTAGTGTACTGTACGAAAAACCTTTGTATGAAAACCTGGTTAGACCCAACTGTAAGTGTATAGTATTGTACTATATGAAAAACCTTTGTATGAAAGCTTGGTTACCACCAACTGTAAGTGTATAGTAGTGTACTGTATGAAAAGCTTTGTATGAAATCCTGGATACCAACAGCTGTAGTGTATTGTATAGTGTTAATCCCATAAACAAATGTTTTAGTTAATACTGTTGTGTGTTTCATATAACCATGCTAAACTGGTTAGTGGCCTCTACGACGTTCTTCAGACGTCGGAATGTTATGATGTTTGTCACCCCAGGCCTGCCGGCCTAACTGTAGCTAACAGTTTAGATGCGGGGTTGTCAATCCCCTATAGATCTCTACACAAAGTCACACTCTCCCTCCAGGAGACTCTGACTATAATTTATAGGACTTAAACCTGTACCCCGATAGGTACAATTAAAGTAGCACCTCACAACCTTGTATTTACTAGTTTACGTGTAGTGTAGTAGTGTTCTCTTGTACTTGAAACTGTATGCATTACCTTGTAGTAGTGTACTTTGTAATGTAAAATAAATATATTTAAATAATTATTTAGTAGTATATCCTTGAATCATTGTAATAGAGTAATGTTCCATAAACTATAATTATTACAGTTTATATTCTTCTTTCTATATAGCGTCCTTGAATTTGTAAAATAGTGCAGTGTCTTGCAAACTATACCTATTGTAGTTTAAATGTATGTTCTTGTTTTTTATACTGAACTTAGTAACATAGCGTAGTGATTCACAAACTATACCAGTTATAGTTTAAATGTAATTTTCTTTAATGCACTGAAAACCTTGCAATTTAACTGTATGTATAAAGTAGTAGTAAGAAATCCGTGAAGAACACCCTTTTGCACGACATATTACAAAAGGAGTTTATATATATATATATATATATATATATATATATATATATATATATATATATATATATATATATATATATATATATATATATATATATATAATATTTTTATGAAATGTAGCGATGAATCAGTTTGAATAAATTGCAAATGGTTGAAAAATCGTTTGAATATGAACACAAGAGTCCTTATATTTTGCTTGTATCCCTCCCCCCACCCCCCCCCCCCCCCCCCCCAAAAAAAAAAAAAATTAAAACATTGAAAATGTATGGGTATGAACTCACCTTGAATGTACGTTCGTGTTTGAATTAGTGAGCTATAGAAACGATCATCGGGTAAGCGTACGTGCGAATAACGTTATCCTAAAAATAATTGTATCTGACATTGTATTTAAATTAATAAGATATTAATTTAAATAATAGATTAAATAATTGTTTAAATAATAATTAAAGTGTTATACAAAACTTTAATTATGTAAGGAATACTTACAAAATTATTTGGAATTATTTGAAGAGTTGTTAGGCACTTTTGGTGAGAAAAAGGGGTTTTCGGTGGGCTTGATGAGTTTTCCTAGTGTTCTTGGGAAATTATGAAGATTTGAAGATTATTCTTGGGAAAAATATGAAGATTTGAATATTGGATGAAGATCTAGGAAAAATCCTATGAAGATTTGATGATTACGTATGATACTTGCGAGGATTTCGGATGACTTTTAAGAGCAATTTGAAGGAGTTAACGGTTGGAAAAGTGAGAAATGGAATAAGTTTACTGCCAAAACAGTTATATATATATATATATATATATATATATATATATATATATATATATATGTATATATATATATATATATATATATATATATATATATATATATATATATGGGTTTTTCGGCCTTAGTAGGCTTGCGTAATTGGGTTTTCAGTCCTTAATGGATTTTACCATGGGATTTCGGTCACAAATGGGGTGATTTCGGTTATCCCTAACCGAAAACCCCTTTGTTCATTGAATCTTCTACCGTAAAACCACTTGGAACTTAGGCTTTCTAGATCTTTTTGGCCGTAAACCTTATTAAATGTAATATTTTATAGTTTAAGCCTTAGACTTTAAACTTATGTTGATGTATATTAACATAAAATCAACTTAGGCGTCAAACAATACTTAGTTATTAGCTTATAAACTTGCCCTTAAGGCAATAAAGAATAAAATACAACGAGGATGGAAATGTGGCTTAGACTCTTATTGATTTGAAAATGACGGGTTGTTACGTGTCGTAGTTTTGCTATTCATGTTTGAACTTTGGGTCTTTTTTCTCATATTTGGACCAAGATTGGGGAAGGACAAGCATGGGGTATGCCTTTCCATAAAGTTTGGATTTGTATGTGCAGTCGCGAGTCTAGAACCTAAATCCACATGGTTCACTATTTAAATGAAATCGATAGAAATTGAAAAAAAAATCAAAAAATACTTGCTATAGGTTTAGTTCGGATCGATTCATATAAACAAATTTATTAAAGCTCTTAAAATTGTAGCCGACGAAGAGGCTAAAGAGGAAAGAGCAGGGAGTGGGTGATTATCAGAAGCTGTGGTAGAGGGGAGGCTATCGGCGGTAGCAAGTGGCAAGTGGCAACCGCACCCCTGATCGGTTGCTCGTTAATTGTAATGTAGCACATCAGATAATGATTGACTATTATGAAGCGGGAATTGAAGCTTAAAGAAGAAAATGACGATGAGAATGAACACTAATTAACAATTATTGTTTCTTTTTAAAAATTTTAATTTAATTTTTATTAGACTATTTATATTGGATTATACCATAAAAAAATTGGGCTACTAAAATATTTAATATGATTTGCATTTGTTTTTTTTCTTGCCAAAGATATTAAGGTAGTTCACAAAAATTATCTAAGAGATGTCATAAATTTAATAATATATAACTTGTATATATATATATATATATATATATATATATATATATATATATATATATATATATATATATATATATACACACATACATATATATTAAAAAAATAGGTGGATCAAGTGACCCACCTTGGTTATATGTACATTTGCCCTTGTTTATGTGCCTTTTAATCCCTAGAAGCCTTCTGGAAAGTATGGGCTAAGGACTTAACTGATTACGAGCTTGAGCAAATATGTTGTTTTCAGCTCGTTCCCATGATGTGGCGAGTTGGGTATCACGGCGTGGCAAAAATGGAAATCGTGACTGTTTTGTCAAGAAGTTCTCATGACATGGCCAAGGGATGGCCACGACGTGAAGGTGAACTTCTGTTGACTGTGACCATTGACTTTTGATCAAGATTCACTTTTAGTAAGATGCTAGTTTTATAGGTAGACTAAGGGTTTACATTGGATTAGTGGTGTGTAGTACCTACTTCTTGGTTCTGATAGTTGATTTCTATGGATTACGTTGCGAAGTAAGTCTTCTCACAATACTAGGTAGGATGCTAGCTATCTTTGTGACTCTTACATTGTTTGCTGGTCTGGGCCCGTTCATATGCTAGACGGGGTCGTTAAGTTAGGCAGGCCCCATTACGTTGGGCGGGGCCCAATGTTATGTATGGTGTGTGGTATTTTTGTGAGCCCACTAAATATTGTGCTTACAACTTATATTTCAAATGTTTTCAGGTACTTTTGGTTCCAAAGGGAAGGATCCTGCTTGATTGCATTGTATCCCCTGTAGTTTATTTCTACATTATGTAACACCCCATTTCAAGGTCGTGACTTGAAGATCAAGTATCATAAGGCTCCAGGCTTTGGGAAAGAGAGTGTTAAACCTTTTTGGATGTGGGTAATGTAGATTATGTAATCCAAGAGTTCAGTTTGTGCTTTGGAGTCAAAGGGTAAAATGGGAAGAATAGTGTTTTAGACTTCTTTTATGAATTATGGATGTTAGTAAGATGTGTTTTAAGTAAAAAGTAATTAGATATGGTTATAGAGCTCCTCAATACCTTTCTGTGGATATAAAGGTCATCAAAATCGGAGATGAAATGAAGAAATTATGACTGCTTAAAGTTAGGATGGTTTTGGGTTAAGCCGTGTACACTGGGCGTACTAGGGCATCCTTGAGTACGCTGGGCGTACTAGAAGTATGTTGGGCATATGTATCAATGCCCAAAACCTATTTTAATGGTTTGAGCCCTATTTAAGCTTCGTAACTTCCCCAAACCCATTTCATTCTCAACCTCCACCTCTCCAATACCCTCCCATGAAAACCCCAACCCTAGTTTGAGCCTTTTTTAAAAAAAGAAGGTGATCTTGAGTGCTTTGGAGTGTTCTTATTGCATCTTGGAGAAGAATAAGCTCTTTAAAGAAGTGTTGGTTGCATTAGAGCTTATAGATCCAGACTTTGTTCACCTTGATCCTTCTTCTAGAGGTATAAAGTTTGAATCTTAATGATGCATTTGATAGATCTATCTAGTCTTAGGTGCGATGAGCTTTTGGTCACTTTAGTGCATAAAGTTTAGATCTTGAAAATTTGTGACCATGTTATGGAAAATTTTGAAAACTTTATCCATCTAAGCATCATATTGATTCAGACCTAAAGGTTAGAGACATGGACTTAATGGATTAATTTGAAAGATATGCAATTTTGGTCCCTTTAAGACTTAAAAGCTAGATCTTGGTGGTTTAGACCATTCTAATGGATAAGGTTGTAAACTTTATCCATTATGGAGCTTTAAGGAACCATAAAAATGTAATCTTGGTCCTTCTATTCTTTCCATGCAAGTGTCATGATGTCTTAATGGATTAATAAGTTCAAGTTTTGGCTTTTGGAACTTTTCGAGACATGGAATGTCATAAAGGTGGAAACTTTATGACTTAGAATGATGTTGTGGGACTAAATCTGAGTGCTGGATGAAAGGACTTAATAGAATAAGCACTTAATGGAAAAGTGCCATCTGATCAAGTACGTTGGACGTACCTTTGAGTACGTTGTGCGTACTTGTATAGGGTCCCAATTCGAATGGTGAGCACACCATGCGTACGAGCCAAATACGTTGGGCATACTCAACTTGAAGTTTGACTTTCATTGAGCATTGACTTTTGACCAAGTTTGACCGTGAGTCAAACTTGGTTATTAATTAAGCTTTATCTGGTTCTTGTGTTAGTGGATATGCGAGTACAAGCAGTGCAGAAAAGGGATCGTATTGTAGTGTTTCAGAGTTCTTCGTTTTAGGTGAGTCTTCTCATCGTGCTCGTGGGTCAAATTCACTAATGTCGACCCACTAAATTGTGTATGTAGGATGCTTATTCTCCATGTGACTCTTATATGTTTGTATGTATGGTAGTACATACATGCTGACCAGCTGGGTCTTATTGTTCTTACAGTGATATAAGATATTGTGTATGCTGAGACTTCGAGTAGTCTCCAAGGTTCCTAATAACCCAATGGGCATGCAATTTGCACACTGAGACTTTGGGTAGTCTCCAAGGTTGCATATAACCCATAGTTTTTTATTTGTGTTGTGTTGCGTGTGGTATTTTGGAGAACTCACTATGTAAAGACCCAATTTTCACGTCCAAAAATTTCGTTTTTAAAACATTACTTTAGAAAATGTTAATAATTAAAAACATTGTTTGATCAACCACATCATATCGTAAACCATGTCTAAAAGCCAAATCATACAACCAATCAAAATATCAGAGTATAAATACCAGAGAAATCTAATAGATGCGGAAACCAACGTGTGTGCATGATGTGTCGCTACCGTGCCAGCTCCCTCCCCTTCGATGAAGAGGTACCTGAAACCAAAACTGTAAACTGTAAGCAAAAAGCTTAGTGAGTTCCCTCATTGTACCACATACCATACAATCACATAACATACATAAATTGTCAGGCATATATGGGTTCCCGACCTACCCCTTCGGTCCTCTCGACCGGATACTGCCTAGCATATCTGGGTGCTGGTCTCCCCTTCGATCCTCTCGACCGGATACTGTCTAGCATATCTGGTTGTTGGCTCCCCTTCGGTCCTCTCGATCGGATACCGGGGACTATTTCACCCCCTACTACTACTACTACTACATAACACATATATCACATAGTCTATCTAGCATGGCTGGGCATGACCGTCCCTTCGGCACTATTGGCCGGTGTTCTGGGGGATTATCTCCCCCTACTATCACTAACACATAAGCATAACACAGGTAGTAGCAACCCTATATGAATATCACAAAGACAATCATCTAATCACACATATCCTACCGGTGGGTCGGCATTGTGGCATTAGACCCACCGCTACTGGAAGGTAACTCACCTCGTAGTAGCTGTTGATCTGCATGGGAATAGTCTGTCTGTTGCTGCTACTCCGGAAATCCTCCGGCTAAAATTCCCACCAAACACTTAGTCAAATACTGCTAACTATCATGTGGGTAAAATGACCACTTTACCCCTGATCATGCCCTAAGTCAAAGTCAGAGTCAACTTTCAGTTGACCCGACTCGCCGAGTCCATGTCCAAACGACTGACCTGGATTCTGCTTCTACTCGTCGAGCTAGGCGTTGACTTGACGAGTTCTCCTTCCAAACTGATGTTCATGTCCTTCATCCTACTCGCCGAGTTCATCTTCATCCGATGAACAATTTATACTGTGACTCGCCGAGTTGTATGAACAACTCGCTGAGTCTGTTCTCGATCTAAGGAGATTGCCTTGAACTCGCCGAGTCTGGGCATCGACTCGTCGAGTTCCGTTATGGGTGAGTTTTGGCTTCCAACTCAACGACTCCACCCTGGACTCACTACACAACTCGACACAGCTAAAAGGGGACAATCTCGGAGACTCGCGACTAGACTCGCCGAGTTAGATGAGCAACTCGCTGAGTCTGCTTCATGCAAGAGCCATATACGCGATTTTGATCGAATCTAGTCCATTCTATTCATAGATCTGGGTTCCTAGAGCATGAATAACACGTAAAGTTTCCAACTTTACGTGTAGATATTCATCCATGAGGGTTTTAGGGTTCAAAATGCACCAAAAGAGAAGATCTAAGGTCTTCATGCAATATGGGTCCATAAAGGTAGTAGATCTGAGCTTCTGGAGCTCAACCAAGCCTAGATTTAGAGGCCAATCAACTTATTACAAAATATGATGCACATACAAGCTTGGGGAAGGGCTCAAGGAAGACTTTAATGGAGTTATAAGCATATAGACAGGGGGAAAAAGAGTTTTACCTCAAGGAAATCACTGAGAGGACACTAAGATGCTTGGCTTCCTTCCCTTCCTCTTGATTAACTCCACTTCCTTCTCAAAATCTTCAAGAACGCACACTAAAATGCCTCAAACTCACAAGAACAAGAGCTAGAACGTATGGAGAGCTTCTGGGGTGAATGGGGTGGAGTTGGGGCGCAAATGGGTGTTTAAATAGCGTGCAAACCCTTGGAAATTAGGGTTTCATCAAACAGCGCAGACTCGCCAAGTCCCTAATATGGACTCGTCGAGTCGCCATCTTATCCGCGCCCCAAAGTCTCGTCTCTACTCGGCAAGTCAGGCCTCCAACTCGCCGAGTCCACGGTCAAAAACACAAGTACTTAGGCAAAACTCACATACCAGGAACCAGGTGCTACAAATCTCCCCCACTTATTTTAGACTTTGTCCTCGAAGTCTGCCGCTCGATCCTGAAACAGCTCGGGGTAATACTCCATCATCTCTTCTACCGGCTCCCAAGTCCACTCCGAACCCTTGCGGTGCTGCCATTGCACCTTTACTAGTTCCACCCTCTTGTTCCTCAAATCCTTCGACTTCTGGTCGAGGATTGCGACTGGGTGCTCAATGTAATTGAGGCTATCATCAACCTGAATATCCTCCAATGACACTACTGCTGAATCATCCACTAAGCACTTCCGCAGTTGAGAGACATGGAAAGTGCTGTGGATCTGGCTAAGCTCGACCGGCAGATCCAATCTATACGCCACCTTGCCCACCCGGGCTACAACCCTGAATGGTCCGATAAATCTCGGGCCCAACTTGCCTCACTTCCTGAATCGAATGACTCCTTTCCAAGGTGACACCTTCAGGAGAACCATTTCCCCGACTTGGAACTCCAAGTCGGATCGACACTTCTCGTCGTAACTTTTCTGCCTACTCTGAGCAGTCTGAAGCCTGCTCCGAACCTGCTGGATCCTCTCGGTCGTCTCGAGCACCACCTCGGTGCTCCCCATGACCCTCTGGCCAACTTCACCCCAGCATATCGGGGTCCTACACCTCTGTCCGTACAACATCTCGAATGGGGGACGGTCAATACTCGCGTGGTAGTTGTTGTTGTATGAGAACTCAGCCAAGGGAAGATAGATATCCCAGCTACCACCAAAATCTAACACACATGCCCGCAACATATCCTCCAAAGTCTGGATGGTCCGCTCGCTCTAACCATCTGTCTGCGGGTGAAAGGAGGTGCTAAAATGCAAACGAGTGCTGAACTCGTCATGGAACTTCTTCCAAAATCTGGAAGTGAATCGCACATCTCGGTCTGATATCACTGACACTGGCACCCCGTGCCACGCTACTATCTCCCTGATGTAGATATTGGCCAACTTTTCGGCCAAGATGCTCTCCTGGATCGGAATAAAATAGGCGCTCTTGGTCAATCGATCCACGATGACCCAAATCGAATCTACTCCGCGCGCAGTCCTGGGAAGCTTTTTGATAAAATCCATCATGATGTCTTCCCATTTCCACAACGGGATGTCCAACGGCTGCATCTTCCCATGCGGTCTCTGATGTTTGGCCTTGACTTTCCTGCAGGTCAAGCACCGCTCGACGTACCATGCCACATCCCGCTTCATGCAGGGCCACCAATAATCTAGACGAAGATCCCTATACATCTTCGTCGCCCCGGGATGAATAGAGAATTGGGACTTGTGCGCCTCCTCCATCAAGATCTGGCGCATGCCTCCGTGATACGGCACCCACACCCGGCGGTGTAGTGTCAATAGTCCTCGGCTATCATAATCGAAGGAGGAAACCTGCCCCACCACATGCTCGCTCTTCTGATGTTCCTCCTTGATAGCCTCCTGTTGGGCCTCCCGAATCTGCTCCAACAGGGGAGTCACCACATCATCCTCAAGAAAATATCCCTGATCGGTGCCGCCTTGCGGCTAAGCGCATCGGCCACCACGTTGGCCTTTCCCGGGTGGTAAAGGATCTCACAATCATAATCCTTCACCACGTCTAACCACCAACGCTGCCTCATGTTCAGATTCGGCTGATCCATGAGGTACCTCAACCTCTTATGGTCCGTGTAAATGGTACACCGAACCCCGTAGAGGTAATGCCACCAAATCTTGAGAGCGAAAACCACCGCCCCCAACTCCAAATCATGCGTCGGGTAGTTCGCCTCGTGAGGCTTGAGCTGCCTCGAAGCGTAGGTAATGACATGCCCCCTCTACATCAATACCGCGCCCAACCCTGAAATAGACGCGTCACAATAAACCACAAAATCCTCTACGCCCTCTGGCAGGGCTAAGATCGGCGCCTCGCACAATCTCTGTCTTAGTGTATCAAACGTTGCCTGCTGCTCGGGTCCCTACCGAAAGACCACGGCTTTCTTCGTCAACTGTGTCAGGGGTACAACTATCTTGGAGAAATCCTGAATGAACCTCCGATAATAGCTTGCCAATCCTAGGAAACTCCAAATCTCGGATGGAGACTTCGGAACCTCCCATCTCATCACGGCCTCGACCTTGGCCGGATCGACCAGAATCCTGTTCTGGTTGACAAGGTGTCCGAGAAATTGCACCTCGCGCAACCAAAACACACACTTGGAGAACTTGGCATACAATCTCTCCCTCCTCAGGGTCTCCAAAACCTCTCTCAGATGCTCCTCATGCTCCTCTTGCGTCTTGGAATAAACCAAGATGTCGTCAATGAAAACTATCACAGACCGATCCAGCATCGGTCTGCATACGCGGTTCATGAGGTCCATGAACGCGGCAGGAGCATTGGTGAGCCCAAACGGCATCACCACGAACTCATAATGGCCATAGCGCGTCCGAAACGCGGTCTTCTGCGCATCCTCCTCTCTGACCCTCATCTGATGATAACCCGAATGCAAATCAATCTTGGAAAACCAAGACACTCCATGAAGCTAGTCAAAGAGATCATCAATCCTCAGGAGTGGGTAACGGTTCTTCACCGTTACATTGTTCAACTCACAATAATCTATACACATCCGGTGCGACCCGTCCTTCTTCTTCACAAACAGAATCGGGGCTCCCCAGGGTGAACTGCTCGGTCTAATGAATCCCTTGTCTAGTTGCTCCTGCAGCTGCGTAGACAACTCTTGCATCTCAGGAGGAGCCAGCCGATATGGTGCCTTGGCTATCGGAGCCGCACCAGGAACGAGGTCAATCCTAAACTCCACCTGTCGCTCCGGAGGTATCCCAGGAAGCTCCTCTGGGAAAACATCTGCGAAATCTCGCACCACCGGAACCTCGCTCACTGCCTCCTCCCGGGTATCCATCACATACGTGACATACCTTGCACATCCCTGCTGAAGGTAGCGTCTAGCCCTCGCTGCTAAACATACTGTGGGTCCACACTGTGGCCTCTCGCCATGAATCACTAACTCTCCCCCACCTGGGGTCTTGACTCGCACTAGCTACTGCGCGCAATCTATCACCGCCCCATTGGGGATCAACCAATCCATGCCTATAATCACCTTGTTCCCACGCAACGGAATGGGAACCAAGTCCACCAGATAACGCTCCTCAAATAACCTAAAAACACAATCCCTGAACACTGTTGATGCTCGCACCGATTGATCATCGACAATCTCTACCTCTAAAGGGCAATCCAACATGCCCGAAGACTCCGTAAACTTCTTGCTAAGCGCAAGGGAAACAAACGATCGGGTAGCACCCGAGTCGAACAACGCCTGGACTGGGATATCGTTCACATGGAACGATCCTAATACATATATATACATAAACCGAGCACATATCAATATCATAACATCATATGAATAAATGAAAAGGAAAGAATCATACCCGTCACCACCTTAGGTGCAACGCGTGCCTCCTCGGTAGTCAGCTGAAATGCCCAGCTCCTCACCACGGGAGCCTCTGCCTTGCCCTGCCGGCCATCTGTGATCCGCAGGGTCACTGGAGCTGGCGCCTTTACCGGCGCTGAAACTGTCAACTGGGGGCAATTGGCCTTCTTGTGGCCTCTCTGGTTGCAGTGGAAACACAGCAACTCAGACGTCTGAATAAATGCTGTCGGAGCAGTGCAATCCCTGCTAAGGTGCCCAGACTTGCCGCACTTGTAGCAGCCTGATGATCCCAACCTGCACGCCCCCTCGTGCGTCTTGCCGCATTTCCTGCAGCGGCCCCGTCCCTGTTGGCCTTTCGGCCCCACATCTGATCCCTTGGGCTTCTTCCCCGAAGCCCCTCCTGGTTGTCCCTCCTCCGCCTTCCGTTTCCGGATGTGCTCAAAATCTATCTCC
Organism: Lactuca saligna; assembly: GCF_052625555.1. NCBI lineage: Eukaryota > Viridiplantae > Streptophyta > Magnoliopsida > Asterales > Asteraceae > Lactuca > Lactuca saligna. The sequence goes on along the minus strand of NC_136420.1, from coordinate 70,349,941 downwards.
CTCTCCCTCGCCCTGGCAATCATGGAGTCTAAGGTGGGGCAAGCTGAAAAACTAACATGCTCCCGGATATCAGCCCGGAGCATGTCATGATAGCGGGTCCTCCTCATGTCCTCATCGCCCACATATTGGGGCACCAACAGTGCCCTCTCCCGGAACTTGGTGGTGATCTCCGCCACAGTCTCCGTCATCTGTCTCATGTCCAAAAACTCCCTGGCCAGCTACTGAAGCTCGACAGCCGGCACAAACTCTACCCTGAACCTGGTCACAAAGTCTGACCAGGTCATAGCCTCGATAGCTGAGGCTCCCAAAGAGTCACCCACTGACTCCCACCAATCTCGAGCTCGGTCTCGTAAACACCCTGTTGCATACCTCACCTTCGACCCCTCGGGGCAGAAGCTAGTCAACTGTGTAGACTCGATGTCTGCAATCCATCGCCTGGCAACAATGGGGTCCTTCACCCCGTGGAAATCCGGCGCACCACTGCCCCTGAAGTTCTTAAAGGACAGCGTGTGAGATCCCGACTGGCCAGATGCCATGTCACTCCTGAATGCCTGGAGGCGATCCTCCATCATCTCTAATATCCCCTCCTTGATCGACTCGAAGATAATGGAGGTCGACTCAAGGATACCTCTGGTGATCTCCGACGCGATGAACTCGCGCAGCCTCTCATCTACTGGCTCGGAACCTGATCCCAAACCCGATCCCTCTCCTGAACTGCCAACTGTTGGCCTCGGGCATAGTTCCACCATTCGGAAATACAAAGAAATAACAACTGTTAGCAATACTGATACCCCTGGAGGGATCCCAGCCACTACAAGTTCCCTAGTCTTATCTTAGCCTTCCTCGGTTCGGGTACATATCCTCTGCTTTCAGTATTACGGGCCCATACTACCTTCCACATCTATTCGTACGTTCCCCAAGGACCGCCTCGACTCAACCAGGTCCCTTCCCCTACCGCTGATCACTGCTACTTTTTATCCTAGGCTTACCCTAGGAAACCTCAGACTCCACCCTACCCAGTCCTCAGCTGCTGAAGGCCTCTTGGTGATGCCAATTAACTATTACCTGAATATAATCACATGTGCTGAGGCTCGGATAATCCTTCGAGTAAGGGACTCATCTCTACAACGGTTAGGACTCAAACAAGAGCTACGCAATAGAGTCAAATCCAACACTCTGAGATTATTCAACCCTGATCACATGTGACTTTAACGTATTCACCTAACAGTTAACTCCCATCACTTCAAAGCCCACATAGCACAATGCAAACAACATTTGGACGTAAGAAAAACAATCTCAAGGAACTTTATCCTCTAAGAGAGAACTGGACTAGCATACAATGCTAAACTCGTACTATCAGGAATAACCTAAACAGGCTACCCTACTGCTGTCTACTCAACTCTAGCATGCAACTCTTTCATATACTAAAGCACATAAAGTAGGCACATAAGGCATCACTCCTAGATCCTTAGTCCTATTCTAGCATGCTGTTCTATAGAAACTGATAAACATAAATAAACTTGTATGGGTACATTGGGGAATATTTACTTGAGCTTGGCTGGTCGCGCACATCACACACTTTGTTCTTTCTTAAAACCCTTTACTTAGCCTTTCAGAAAACATTTCTCTTTCCAAAATCTTTTGATCCCTCGATTTGAGTTCAAACACCCCCGAAGGTGTGTCCGAATCCCTCAAACCAGGGCTCTGATACCAACTTGTAACGACCCAATTTTCACGTCCAAAAATTCCGTATTTAAAACATTACTTTAGAAAATGTTAATAATTAAAAACATTGTTTGATCAACCACATCACATCGTAAACCATATCTAAAAGCCAAATCATACAACCAATCAAAATATTAGAGTATAAATCCCAGAGAAATCTAATAGATGCGGAAACCAACGTGTGTGCATGATGTGCCGCTACCGTGCCAGCTCCTTCCCCTTCGATGAAGAGGTACCTGAAACCAAAACTGTAAACAGTAAGCACAAAGCTTAGTGAGTTCCCCCATTGTACCACATACCATACAATCACATAACATACATAAATGCTCAGGCATATCTGGGTGCCCGACCTACCCCTTCGGTCCTCTCGACCGGATACTGCCTAGCATATCTGGGTGCTGGTCTCCCCTTCGATCCTCTCGACCGGATACTGCCTAGCATATCTGGGTGTTGGCTCCCCTTCGGTCCTCTCGACCGGATACCGGGGACTATTTCACCCCTTACTACTACCACATAACACATATATCACATAGTCTATCTAGCATGGCTGGGCATGACCGTCCCTTCGGCCCTATCGGCCGGTGTTCTGGGGGATTATCTCCCCCTACTGTCACTAACACATAAGCATAACATAGG